>NW_026860161.1:0-36736 GCF_026571515.1 Ruditapes philippinarum
ATTGAATTTTCACAGTTGTATTTATCTCATTAATGACAAGCACACTGTTTTAGAGCTACATTTTGTATTATATCTTATATCTTTGAATCATTTTACAGGGGATGTCAATGTAATGAATTTGCTTATTTAATTACGGGTTACTTTTGCATTATTTATTCATAAATTTATTATATAAATGTTATCCTTGATCTAAAATTAGTAGACATCTAAGTGTTATTTTGTGTCAGGAATTGAGATACATTTAAAATTTGTTGATGCAGTTTCAGTTGTTTCACTTTTCCATCATGATTTCAAGAGGGGAATTTTGGAAATCTTATTTACTTTATCTAAAGTAGAGGGTAAATCAGTTATTCTCAAACTTCTAATAACTTGTTTGTTCATTTGTTGGATTTTGGATCAGGTGCTCTTCAGTGTACTTTTTTTTCTGGCATGAGCCTGCTTCTGATTTATACCACCTACCTTCTGTAAGCTAGGAGGGTAAGCTATTCGCATAAAATAAACCAAAGTCCCTGACAGGATGCAAAGCTATGTGCTGATTTCTCTGATAGCTCTTGATCATAGTACAGAACATTTAAAAATACATTCAATACTTGACTTTTTAGCTCACCTGTCACAAAGTGACAGGGTGAGCTTTTGTGATCGCTTTTCGTCCGGCGTCCGTCCGTCCGTAAACTTTTACTTTAAATGACATCTCCTCATAAACCACTAAGCCAATTTCACCCAAACTTCACAGGAATGTTCCTTTGGTGGTCACCTTTAAAAATTGTTCAAAGAATTTAATTCCGTGCAGAACTCTGGTTGCCATGGCAACCGAAAGAAAAAACTTTAAATATCTTCTTTTAAAAACCATAAGAGCTAGAGCTTAGATATTTAGCATGAAACATCTTCTAGTGAGTGTCTACCAAGTTTGTTCAAATAAAAGCCCTGGGGTCAAAATTGGCCCCGCCCCGGGGGTCATTGATTTTCCCTATAGGCATATAGTAAAAACTTTAAAAATCTTCTTTTAAAGAACCCAAAGAGCTAGAGCTAAGATATTTAGCATGAAACATGTTCTAATGGATGTCTACCAAGTTTGTTCAAATAAAAGCCCTGGGGTCAAAATTGGCCCCGCCCCTGGGGGTCATTGATTTTCCCTATATGCATATAGTAAAAACTAAAAAAAATCTTCTTTTAAAGAACTCAAAGAGCTATGGCTAAGATATTTAGCATCAAACATGTTCTAATAGGTGTCTACCAAGTTTGTTCAAATAAAAGCCCTTGGGTCAAAATTGGCCCCGACCCAGGGGGTCATTGATTTTCCCTATATGCATATAGTAAAAACTTAAAAAATCTTCTTTTAAAGAACCCAAAGAGCTAGAGCTAAGATATTTAGCATGAAACATGTTCTAATGAGTGTCTACCAAGTTTGTTCAAATAAAAGCCCTGGGGTCAAAATTGGCCCCGCCCTGGGGGGTCATTGATTTTCCCTATATGCATATAGTAAAAACTAAAAAAAATCTTCTTTTAAAGAACTCAAAGAGCTATGGCTAAGATATTTAGCATCAAACATGTTCTAATAGGTGTCTACCAAGTTTGTTCAAATAAAAGCCCTTGGGTCAAAATTGGCCCCGCCCCGGGGGGTCATTGATTTTCCCTATATGCATATAGTAAAAACTTAAAAAATCTTCTTTTAAGGAACCAAAAAAGTTAGAGCTAAGATATTTAGCATGAAACATGTTCTAATAAGTGTCTACCAAGTTTGTTCAAATAAAAGCCCTGGGGTCAAAATTGGCCCCGCCCCGGGGGGTCATTGATTTTCCCTATATGCATATAGTAAAAACTTAAAAAATCTTCTTTTAAAGAACTCAAAAAGCTATGGCTAAGATATTTAGCATCAAACATGTTCTAATAGGTGATCGCTTTTCGTCCGGCGTCCGTCCGTCCGTCGTCCGTCCGTCCGTCGTCCGTCCGTCCGAGCAAACATTTGATTATTATGAGCTTCATTCCGTAGTTAAATAAAGAACAAAAACTCATAAAATTCAAATTAAGAGCTATTTTTTTTTGTTTTTATGAGCTTATTTTGCTGATAGACGTTGGCCCAGGCAGTGTTTATGAGCTGATTTGCCTCATAAACATCAAAAGTTGGTATGTCCGTCCGTCCGTAGACTTTTGCTTTAAATGACATCTCCTCATAAACCACTGAGCCAATTTCATCCAAACTTCACAGGAATGTTCCTTTGGTGGTCACCTTTAAAAATTGTTCAAAGAATTTAATTCCATGCAGAACTCTGGTTGCCATGGCAACCAAAAGAAAAAACTTTAAATATCTTCTTTTAAAAAACCATAAGAGCTAGAGCTTAGATATTTGGCATGAAACATCTTCTAGTGAGTGTCTACCAAGTTTGTTCAAATAAAAGCCCTGGGGTCAAAATTGGCCCCGCCCCTGGGGGTCATTGATTTTCCCTATATGCATATAGTAAAAACTTAAAAAATCTTCTTTTAAAGAACCGTAAGAGCTAGAGCTTAGATATTTGGCATGAAACATCTTCTAGTGAATGTCTACCAAGTTTGTTCAAATAAAAGCCCTGGGGTCAAAATTGGCCCCGACCCAGGGGGTCATGATTTTCCCTATATGCATATAGTAAAAACTTAAAAAATCTTCTTTTAAAGAACCCAAAGAGCTAGAGCTAAGATATTAAGCATGAAACATCTTCTAGTGAGTGTCTACCAAGTTTGTTCAAATTAAAGCCCTGGGGTCAAAATTGGCCCCGCCCCGGGGGTCATTGATTTTCCCTATATGCATATAGTAAAAACTTAAAAAATCTTCTTTTAAAGAACCATAAGATCTAGAGCTTAGATATTTGGCATGAAACATCTTCTAGTGAATGTCTACCAAGTTTGTTCAAATAAAAGCCCTGGGGTCAAAATTGACCCCGCCCCAGGGGGTCATAGATTTTCCCTATATGCATATAGTAAAAACTTAAAAAATTTTCTTTTAAAGAACCCAAAGAGCTAGAGCTAAGATATTAAGCATGAAACATCTTCTAGTGAGTGTCTACCAAGTTTGTTCAAATTAAAGCCCTGGGGTCAAAATTGGCCCCGCCCCGGGGGTCATTGATTTTCCCTATATGCATATGGTAAAAACTTAAAAAATCTTCTTTTAAAGAACCATAAGAGCTAGAGCTTAGATATTTGGCATGAAACATCTTCTAGTGAATGTCTACCAAGTTTGTTCAAATAAAAGCCCTGGGGTCAAAATTGACCCTGCCCCAGGGGGTCATAGATTTTTCCTATATGCATATAGTAAAAACTTAAAAAATCTTCTTTTAAAGAACCCAAAGAGCTAGAGCTAAGATATTTAGCATGAAACATCTTCTAATGAGTGTCTACCAAGTTTGTTCAAATAAAAGCTCTGGGGTCAAAATTGGCCCCGCCCCAGGGGGTCATTGATTTTCCCTATATGCATATAGTAAAAACTTAAAAAATCTTCTTTTAAAGAACTCAAAGAGCTAGAGCTAAGATATTTAGCATGAAACATGTTCTAATGGGTGTCTACCAAGTATGTTCAAATAAAAGCCCTGGGGTCAAAACTGGCCCCGCCCCGGGGGGGGGGGTCATTGATTTTCCTTATATGTGTATAGCAAAAACTTAAAAATCTTCTTTGGAAAAAGCCAAATAGCTAGAGTTTAGATATTAAGCATGAAACATCTTTAAGTAAATATCTACAAAGTTTGTTAAAATAAACGCCCGGGGGTCAAAACTGGCCCTGGCCCAGGGGTGACATTGTTTTTAACTATATGTGTATAGTAAACACTTTAAAAATCTTCTTTTAAAAATGCCAATGAGCTAGAACTTAGATGTTTAGCATGAAATATCTTCTTATGGGTGTCTACCAAGTCTGTTCAAATAAACAAATAAAAGCCCTTGGGTAAAAATTGGCCCGGGGGTGGGGGGCCTATATACAGGTGAGCGACCTCAGGGCCATCATGTCCCTCTTGTTTCTTTTTCATACTATTTTGTCCGGAGCTTATCTCAAGAAGTATTTGAGGTATCAACTTGAAACTTCATAGGTGGATAGATTTTACTGAGGAGGGGTGCAACATACAAGAATGATAACCTACCCTGCATTATTTTTCAGTTATTGCCCTTTGTTATTTTCAGCCATCAGTATTCACATAGGTTTCAAATCTGTAATCACTTCAGCCATCAGTTTTCATTACCAAAAGACCTCTTAAAATTGAATTATTCTGCTATACTACATATACATTCTTCCAATGAGCAAACACATTCGGCGGGGGATGGCCATGTTGACATGGCTTTTGTCCTTTCTATTTTACATATTTAATCCAAGTAACTATAAGGTGACTCATAAAGTATTGGATATATATCAATTTGAATTTTCACAGTTGTATTTATCTCATTAATGACATGCACACTGTTTTAGAGCTACATTTTGTATTATATCTTATATCTTTGAATCATTTTACAGGGGATGTCAATGTAATGAATTTGCTTATTTAATTACGGGTTACTTTTGCATTATTTATTCATAAATTTATTATATAAATGTTATCCTTGATCTAAAATTAGTAGACATCTAAGTGTTATTTTGTGTCAGGAATTGAGATACATTTAAAATTTGTTGATGCAGTTTCAGTTGTTTCACTTTTCCATCATGATTTCAAGAGGGGAATTTTGGAAATCTTATTTACTTTATCTAAAGTAGAGGGTAAATCAGTTATTCTCAAACTTCTAATAACTTGTTTGTTCATTTGTTGGATTTTGGATCAGGTGCTCTTCAGTGTACTTTTTTTTCTGGCATGAGCCTGCTTCTGATTTATACCACCTACCTTCTGTAAGCTAGGAGGGTAAGCTATTCGCATAAAATAAACCAAAGTCCCTGACAGGATGCAAAGCTATGTGCTGATTTCTCTGATAGCTCTTGATCATAGTACAGAACATTTAAAAATACATTCAATACTTGACTTTTTTAGCTCACCTGTCACAAAGTGACAGGGTGAGCTTTTGTGATCGCTTTTCGTCCGGCGTCCGTCCGTCCGTCCGTAAACTTTTACTTTAAATGACATCTCCTCATAAACCACTAAGCCAATTTCACCCAAACTTCACAGGAATGTTCCTTTGGTGGTCACCTTTAAAAATTGTTCAAAGAATTTAATTCCGTGCAGAACTCTGGTTGCCATGGCAACCGAAAGAAAAAACTTTAAATATCTTCTTTTAAAAACCATAAGAGCTAGAGCTTAGATATTTAGCATGAAACATCTTCTAGTGAGTGTCTACCAAGTTTGTTCAAATAAAGCCCTGGGGTCAAAATTGGCCCCGCCCCGGGGGTCATTGATTTTCCCTATATGCATATAGTAAAAACTAAAAAAAATCTTCTTTTAAAGAACTCAAAGAGCTATGGCTAAGATATTTAGCATCAAACATGTTCTAATAGGTGTCTAACAAGTTTGTTCAAATAAAAGCCCTTGGGTCAAAATTGGCCCCGCCCCGGGGGGTCATTGATTTTCCCTATATGCATATAGTAAAAACTTAAAAAATCTTCTTTTAAAGAACCCAAAGAGCTAGAGCTAAGATATTAAGCATGAAACATCTTCTAGTGAGTGTCTACCAAGTTTGTTCAAATTAAAGCGCTGGGGTCAAAATTGGCCCCGCCCCGGGGGTCATTGATTTTCCCTATATGCATATAGTAAAAACTTAAAAAATCTTCTTTTAAAGAAACATAAGAGCTAGAGCTTAGATATTTAGCATGAAACATCTTCTAGTGAGTTTCTACCAAGTTTGTTCAAATAAAAGCCCTGGGGTCAAAATTGGCCCCGCCCCGGGGGGGTCATTGATTTTCCCTATATGCATATAGTAAAAACTTAAAAAATCTTCTTTTAAAGAACCCAAAGAGCTAGAGCAAAGATATTTAGCATGAAACATGTTCTAATGGATGTCTACCAAGTTTGTTCAAATAAAAGCCCTGGGGTCAAAATTGGCCCCGCCCCGGGGGGTCATTGATTTTCCCTATATGCATATAGTAAAAACTAAAAAAAATCTTCTTTTAAAGAACCCAAAGAGCTATGGCTAAGATATTTAGCATCAAACATGTTCTAATAGGTGTCTGCCAAGTTTGTTCAAATAAAAGCCCTTGGGTCAAAATTGGCCCCGCCCCGGGGGGTCATTTATTTTCCCTATATGCATATAGTAAAAACTTAAAAAATCTTCTTTTAAGGAACCAAAAAAGTTAGAGCTAAGATATTTAGCATGAAACATGTTCTAATAAGTGTCTACCAAGTTTGTTCAAATAAAAGCCCTTGGGTCAAAATTGGCCCCGACCCAGGGGGTCATTGATTTTCCCTATATGCATATTGTAAAAACTTAAAAATCTTCTTTTAAAGAACCCAAAGAGCTAGAGCTAAGATATCAAGCATGAAACATCTTCTAGTGAGTGTCTACCAAGTTTGTTCAAATAAAAGCCCTGGGGTCAAAATTGGCCCCGCCCCGGGGGGGTCATTGATTTTCCCTATATGCATATAGTAAAAACTTAAAAAATCTTCTTTTAAAGAACCATAAGAGCTAGAGCTTAGATATTTAGCATGAAACATCTTCTAGTGAGTGTCTACCAAGTTTGTTCAAATAAAAGCCCTGGGGTCAAAATTGGCCCCGCCCCGGGGGGTCATTGATTTTCCCTATATGCATATAGTAAAAACTTAAAAAATCTTCTTTTAAAGAACCCAAAGAGCTAGAGCTAAGATATTTAGCATGAAACATGTTCTAATGGATGTCTACCAAGTTTGTTCAAATAAAAGCCATGGGGTCAAAATTGGCCCCGCCCCGGGGGGTCATTGATTTTCCCTATATGCATATAGTAAAAACTAAAAAAAATCTTCTTTTAAAGAACTCAAAGAGCTATGGCTAAGATATTTAGCATCAAACATGTTCTAATAGGTGTCTACCAAGTTTGTTCAAATAAAAGCCCTGGGGTCAAAATTGGCCCCGCCCCGGGGGGTCATTGATTTTCCCTATATGCATATAGTAAAAACTTAAAAAATCTTCTTTTAAGGAACCAAAAAAGTTAGAGCTAAGATATTTAGCATGAAACATGTTCTAATAAGTGTCTACCAAGCTTGTTCAAATAAAAGCCCTGGGGTCAAAATTGGCCCCGCCCCGGGGGGTCATTGATTTTCCCTATATGCATATAGTAAAAACTTAAAAAATCTTCTTTTAAAGAACTCAAAGAGCTAGAGCTAAGATATTTAGCATCAAACATGTTCTAATAGTTGTCTACCAAGTTTGTTCAAATAAAAGCCCTGGGGTCAAAATTGGTCCCGCCCCAGGGGGTCATTGATTTTCCTTATATGTGTATAGCAAAAACTTAAAAAATCTTCTTTGAAAAAACCCAAATAGCTAGAGTTTAGATATTAAGCATGAAACATCTTTTAGTGAGTGTCTACAAAGTTTGTTCAAATAAAAGACCTGGGGTCAAAATTGGCCCCGCCCCGGGGGTCATTGATTTTCTTTATATGTGTATAGCAAAAACTTAAAATCTTCTTTGAAAAACCCAAATAGCTAGAGTTTAGATATTAAGCATGAAACATCTTCTAGTAAGTGTCTACAAAGTTTGTTCAAATAAAAGCCCTGGTGTCAAAACTGGCCCGGCCCCAGGGGTGTCATTGTTTTTAACTATATGTGTATAGTAAAAACTTAAAAAAATCTTCTTTTAAAAAGCCCAATGAGCTAGAGCTTAGATGTTTAGCATGAAACATCTTCTTATGGGTGTCAACCAAGTTTGTGCAAATAAAAGCCTTTGGGTTAAATTGACCCTGCAACGTTGGGGGGGGGGGGTGGGGGGCCTATATACAGGTGAGCGACCTCAGGGCCATCATGGCCCTCTTGTTTTATATTTTCACAGGTAATAATGAAATATGGCATGGTGAGTTGGACCTTCTTGCGGGAAATGAGTCAGCTGCTATTCAAGTGAACACAGCAAACAATGATGAGGAAGAAGAAAGTGTAGATCAAGAACTTACAGACACACCTGGTTATCGGCCAAATATGGATATGAAAAATGACTGTATATACAGAGGGCAAGACCTTTGTCAGATAGTTGGCCAAGCAATAGTTTTTGCATGGACAGAATGCAATAGACATCCAGAGAAGAGTCCCTTAGTCCCAACTATCTTGATCAGGAATGAGGACTTCACTTTTTTATATATATAATCCCAAAACAGATGAGTTGTATTCACCACGAGAACTGACTAAATTGAGACCTGATGAAAATTCACCTGATAAATATGCAGGTATTGTCCTGATGTGGATTTTATTGAACCATCATTTGTTTTTTCGACACAAACTGACAATCAATAAAGTCATTGAGTCTGGATTTTCCAAATCAGATATTTCAAAGTACAGTTTGATAAAAGAATTTGTTAAAAAAATCGAACCAATCAGAAATCCTTATGAATTTGTTATATCAGCTGGAAGAAAAGGACTATTGCAAAGAGATAATCTTGAATAGGAATTTTGCAGGGTTTGGTGGATCAAAGTGAAGCTTATCTGTTCTATGTAATACAATATTGTAATATAGAGGAACAGTTAGTTTATCCAAAAATACTAGACTGATTAAACTTAGACTTTGTGTTTGCATAGTTGGACATGTAAAAATTATTTGTGTTTTTTTATTAGCCTGACTATTTTTCAAAGTAAAAAAAAGAAGTATTGTTGCTGTCATGGTGGCGTTCTGTATGCTGTCCACAAACTTTAACCTTGATCATATAAGTTGTTGTTGTATTGTCGTCATACTTGGCCACAACAACTCTTGGGGCAAGGCCTTCAAGTAGATAAGACTAAACTTTTCTTTCATTCATAAATTATTAATCTTACACTGGCTGCCGGTACAGACCGGAATATCTAGCTCGAGGGTGACTGTTTACGGCGGTAAAGAAGCTCTGCCGAGTTTCGCTAACAGTTACCCGAGAGCTAGATATTCCTGTCTGTACAGACAGCCGGCGTTTGATTCTTTTTCTTGCATATTTCATACCAATTATTTTCAGAACAGAAATTACAAAACTGATATTCTTATTACGCACTTTTTTCTTATAGAAGCGTTTGAACGTACAACTTCATTCATAACGGTTAAGTGACGTCATCCTAAGATCGCAATTCATTCATAAAAGGCGAGCAGCAATGACGTCATTGAAAGCACGCGACTTGTCTTATATGGAGGTGTAAGACAGGGTTTTCTAGCACCGGTGTAAACGTTAGATAATCCTATCTGATATGCAAGAAATTATCTAGACCTTCAAGGTCAAATGTCTAAATTTTGCATGATTTTTGCTGTTTTTTTTAGCTCATCTGAGCTAGCTTAGGATTGTTGAATGTCCGTCATCCATCCACATTTGTTTGTTAAGATTTTTGGCTCAAACATAATCAAACTTGGTCAGGATGCTTGTCTAGGTAATTGCTCGAATCAGCTTGGTCATCTCGAATGAAAAACTAGGTCACAGGAGCTAAAAATAGAAAAATATTGTTAACACAACTAGTACTGACAACTGTTATGATCCAAATATACTAGAAATTGGTCTGAAAGTTTGTATTGATGATTTCTAGGTCAAGTACAAATATGGGTCACCTGGGGTCAAACCTAGGTCACAAAAAAAACTGCCAAAATATGGAAAAAAAAAACATGTTAACACTCTAGTGGTCACATTTTTGACTCAATCGTCATCACACTTGGTCAGGATGCGTGTCTAGGTAATTGCTTGGATGATTCGAACATGGGTCATTTTGGATGAAAAACTAGGTCACAGGAGCACAGAATTGAAAAATCTTGATAACACTAGTGGCAACTGTTTTGATCCAAATATCCTGGAAATTAGTCTGAAAGTTTGTTTTGATAATTTCTAGGTCAAGTTTGAATATGGGCCACCTGGGGTCAAAAGCTAGGTCACACTGCTCAAATATGGAAAATCCTTGTTAACACTCTAGTGGTCACATTTTTGACTCACCTGTCATAAAACTTGGTCAGGATGCTTGTCTAGGTAATTGCTCGGATGATTACGATGGGTCAGGTGAGCGATCTAGGGCTATTTTGTCCCTTTTGTTGCTATTTGTGGCTAAAACTTTGGAATTTGTAATGGATTGTCTTCAGATATCTTCAGGCTTAAACACTAAATCTTTAAGAATAGACCTTCAAGTTAACCAGGCAGACCTTTACCGTCATTCATAAATGACCCTGACCTTGAAGTCAAATTATTGAATAATTTTCTTTTTCTTTTTTTTTTTTTGCTGGACAAGACCTTCTTCAAGGGTTAACTGATTTTGACCTTTAGTTTGAAATGACCTTGACCGTCAGTGTCAAGTTATTAAATTTTGGTAACATTGTCATAATTTTGTTATTTAGGAACGGATTTGATTTATTTTTAGATAAAACATGACTTGCTACCAAACAAATATATTAAATAATAAAGATGTTAAACCTTGACCTTTAATTTACCTTGACTGTCAAGGTCAAATTGATAAAATTATCTTGTTTATCCTTTGACTGGCTATAATTCTGTTATTAATAAATGGATTAACTGCATATTGAGACACAACATCTACTAGCATAGAAATTCAAGGTCAGATATATTTTCTTAACTTTATAATTTATATATGGAAATTATTCATACTTCCTGTATGATGTAATAATGCACGGAAGGGCACTTGAGGTCTTCCTCCACCAGTAAAGCTGGAAAGTCGCGATATACCTATACTGTGTTGATGTGACGTTAAAACAAAAACAAAAAAAGATTCATACTTGGACAGAATAAACATGTGATAGACCAATCAAAATAAAAAAATAAAATGTCTTTTTATTTATTTGTTGATTTTTTTTTTTGCTATTAGAAAAAGTAAAACAGTTGAGTTTGCCCCGCCCGCAGTGGCTCTTGTTATTCCTTAAGTCAGTATAAATCCTGTTGCTGTGGTAATGGAAATAGTCAAAATTAGTCCTTTGAATTATTTCAAAAGTCCGTCCGTCGTCCGTTCGTAAACTTTTACTTTAAACGACATCTCCTCATAAACCAATTTCCTCCAAACTTGACAGGAATGTTTCTTTGGTGGTCACCTTTAAAAATTGTTCAAAGAATTTAATTCCATGCAGAACTCTGATTGCCATGGCAACCGAAAGAAAAACTTAAAAAATCTTCTTTTTATAAACCCTAAGAGCTAGAGCTTAGATATTTTGCATGAATGAGTGTCAACCAAAAATGTTCCGATAAAAGCCCTGGGGTCAAAATTGGCCCAACATGTGGGTGTCATTGATTTTCCTTATATGTATAAAGTAAAAGATCTTTTTAAAAAAAAAAACACACACAAATAACTAGAGCTTAAATATAAAGCATGAAACATCTTTTAGTGGATGTCTACCAAGTTGTTCAAACGAAGGCATTGGGTAAAAATTTGCCGTGTCCTGGTCAGTCATTGATTTTCCTTATATGTTGATTCTGATCTTGATCCTTATCCGTCCTGGTGAACACGGGGCCTTTCCCAATCTTGATTCTTTTCGCACGGTCTCATTTATTACATAATCTTGTATAAAAGCCGCGCTAACTGATGCGTGCAGCGGCGTCACATGATCCGAGTTCTGTTATTAGTATGATAAGTATGATGTACCATGCGTTTCCAGGCGCGAGGTAATAATGTTCAAAAGCGTTACAAATCAAGTTTTCTTTGTCCAAAAATAATAAAATTTGTCTTGAATGAGTTAGAAAAGATTGCATTTTGAGAATCTTCGAAAAATGTCAAATGTCAAATTTTGACCACTATTTTGGAAATGTCATGTCACGGCTCGTATATATATGAATTTATGTAAGTGCAGATAAAAGAGCTACATCGGAAACCAATTAATATTGAGGACAACATAGCAATAGGACATACAGTAAAACGCAGACAATATAGTATTTAGTACTAACGATAAACACAGACAATAGAAACATACAGTGTTATGCAGACATTTATCTATTTTTATAATAAAAGCTCTTTTATAATCTTTATTCATTGTCATAAAAACGCGGACAAATAAGGAATGGTAGTTATCTGTAGAAAAAGACATTTAATGATTTCTTACTCTCAACATCATGTTTTATGGTGGTCATTCAACACGTAGCTGCAATTTTACTTTTACTGAAATTTAGCCAATTTAGTCAGAATCTCTCAATTTTTATTCAGTTTTACCTGATCATCATTAATTTCTAGTTTCTCTCAACAACTTAACACAGCCACTTGTAATCAAAACTGGCATTTTCAATAAACGAGTTGAACAGCAATAATTGTTTTAAAACAAGACAAAATTATTTCGATTTGTTTTTTCCCCTCAACAGCTTCGAGTGTCCTACACACAACCACTAACCACTTAATTATATTAATATTTTGTGTCCGGGAAATTAAACAATGAAACCAACGTGAAGTAATATCTTCCTTATTCTCTTTACATGAAAGTGTTGTTTTTTTTATTTATATAAAATATATCAGCCCCTTCATGTTACATTATATATACATGTATATGGATAAAGAGAAATACTTGGAAAACATCTTGACACTGGAAATAAAATAACAATAAATGTGATTATTGTTTAATTACTGAAAGTGAGTAAGCCCTGAAAGTGTTCCCTGTTGCAAGGACAATATATCAAGTGTCGTTTGAACTGATGAAATTAGATTTGTCAACTCATAAATTTCCTTACAATCCTCTTTCTTATGGTGCTTAAAATACGATCGATCGATCGAAGGTTACCCGCAGTTGTTACTTAAAAAATGAGTTTAACTGCGGAATAATGTCATCATGGCGGTGGAAAAAAAGATACACAATACATTTAAAAGGAAATTTACGGACTCATACATTAATACGTAGGCTACAAAAAATCGGCAAAGCTATGATACAACACTATATGAGTGACATACTTTAGTTTAAGTAATTATATAGGTTATATATCACTAAATACAAACCCAGACTTTCATTTATAAGCATAAACTATTACAGCGATTTGATAGAGTATTTCTTGCATATCAGACTGGTGTTTCCTAGGGTAGCCAGATGAGTCGCGTGCTATACAATGGCATGCTTAGGATGACGTTATTTCGCAGTTTTGAATGAAATTGTAATTTCATACACTGATGTACGGGTGTAATGACATACATTTCCATGGAAAATTGTTTTAAGGTCAAGAATTTAAAATATGATAGAATATGGTAGAATATGCAAGAAACAAATATATGATTGCGTTTCAGATTGGAATATCCGTCCCTCGGGAACCTGGTATATGAGATTGTGAAAATGCTTGAAGATTATTTGTTATATTTTGTAATGTGTAAAATAAAGTGGGTTTTTTGTCTGTGTTTTTAATAATTTCACTAAACTACTTATTATGACTGGCGTTTCTGTGTCAAGCAGGAAAAAATATATATATAATACAAAATTAAGAATTTTAGGAAATGAAGCTCAAAATATTATAAAAAGATATTTAACACATTTTGTCGAATATTTGCAAATCTGTAACAAAATATAACCTGCCTTGCTATTTCATTACATTTACAGCATTTATGTATTTACAGACGCATAGCACAATAAATTTGATCTAGATGCAAAAGGCAAAAACCACAATTTCGAACTAGATTCAAAGGGCAAAAACCGTTGGTGCACATATGACAATAATCCAACACAGTTGTCGTTTCTTATAAAAAAGATATAGAGGATGCAAAGAAAACGGCAATATTTTTTAGGTGCAATTTACAATCATGTACGCTCTCTACTGCAATATTAAACAGAGGGTGAACTAATACTGGTGATCATTGACCATTTTAGGCCGGTGGTCGCGATTTGACATTCTTTTGGCTTGGTTTGGTATAACGTCACACAAACACATAGTTCATATGTCGACTATATGTCATATGCTTAACTGGTGGAAGAAGACCCCTTCCTTGCATAATTTCAGGCGCGAACGTTCCCCTGAGTAGAACCACCGACTTTCCGTAAGCTAGTTCATCCAGGATAGCTTTCTCACATGAATCCTAAGTCCCTGCCTGGATTTGAACCATCAGCAGTCAGGGGCAAATCGTTTAAAGTCAGCTACCTCAACCACTCGGCCACGGATGCCCCATCCAATATTGACTTACTGACGGTGAATATATCATTCCATAGCTCACTAGTCAATGATTGTATACCGATATTATTATACCTTGTTTTTAATATATTTGAGTACATTTATATATTTTCATCATATGGCTTTCAAAATAGATTGATCCTAGCATGAGTCGAATATACTTTTGGGAAATCATAGGTTTGACTCAAATAGAATGCTTATCAAACTTAAATGGATAAAAGATAAATTCCATCGTTTAAAAATTGTATGGTTAAGTGAATTTGAAGAAAAACTAGTGTTTTATTTTGTGCACGAGTCGGTGGTGAATACTTTGGGACGTCGTTATTCACAATGTGAGCTGCGTGTTGCATTTATTATCATGCGGACGGGCGGGTGTAAACATTTTTAACACAACTAAATTTCACAAGGGACTTTGAACAAACTTTCACAGAAGTTTTGTTATCATGTGCTTTGGCGCATATTATCTGTTTTGCGATTTTGGGGGTGTTATGATCCTTAGTTCAAACATTTTTATTTATAAAAATTATTTTAAATTATCTTCCTTTAAAAAACTAAAAAACAACAACAACAAAAAGCAATATAACTGCAATACACTTATGTGTTCAATTCCTTTTACATTGCTCTATAGCTCTTCACTAAACTCACACAAAAGTACCCCATCAAGAGCCATGGCGCATATTGGCGGTGTTTTCTCAACATTTTTGGCAGAATTATGACCCTTTGAATTTTTGACATGAGTAATATATTGACAAATACTCCTCTTTGTGCAACTTTTCTTTGATTTTAGAAAAAAAAACACGGGGGAGGAAGTGTTACACGAAGGATGGAGTTCTTATGATAACTTGTCAAGGAGTTCCTGTGATAACTGTCACGGAGTTCGTGTCGGAAAACTTTTGTATATACAGTACTGCAAAAACACTAGTTAAAATGGTAATTTTCATCTTTAAAAAGTGGGTTTTATGTGCTAAATTAAAATTTAATGATTAAGCTTGCCTTATATTGCATTATGTGTCAAAAACTAATTCATAGTCTATTTTTCATCGCCTTATGCTTAAAATCTGGTAGTTTTAAGTAAAATTTCCAAATTATTTGCTAATTCGCAAGTATTGGCCTGTTTATTTCAAGTCTTCATCCTTGCCATACATAAGTACCTAATTATAATGCAAAAATTGCAAACATAAAGCCCCGGCTAACAAATTTATACCCGATTTTCAAATGTCCCGGAGTTCTTGTAATAACTCAAAATATGTCCTGGAGTTCTTATGACAACGTTTGTTACTGCCAATCTGTTTCTTATGCAAAATCACGGCACGTTTTAGCGTTTTTTATTATTCAGTAAGGTTGTAAATCATTATGAAATGTAGTACGCTCATTTTTGCACAAAAATGAGGATATTTAATGTTGGTTTTGAGTGTATTTTACAGATATTACTGAGATATCTTATCTCCGTTTCTTTTTATGGTTTTTTGTTGACGCAAATTTCGTAGACTGGAAAAAGGATTGATGTAGAGCATTGACTTTCATGATAAAATGCGCTCTTGAAAGTATGGTGTTTTCATGTATATTTTTCTGCCGATGTTGGGTGGGTATTTCCCCTATGTAATTTTAGTGGAGGAAACTCTTTTTGCTGTAATTGATAACAAAAATATATTTTAGTCAAACTTATTTCGTTTGAACCCAGGGACTTGCAAATGTGTTCGAGAGATGGGTAGTTATATTGCCAACCGCAGTGGAGTTTTTATCATATTGTCGCACTAAATTTGGAAACATAAGTTTGAAGAAATTATCCTGGTTTTCTACATGTACTTCTTTATTATGGTATAAAATGATACAAATTACTTAGCCCTTAGATAAGCGATGTACAACTATATATTATCTGCTTAAGAAAGATGGTTGAGAACAACATGTAAGTTTTGAGACATGTGTGTGTTGTGGTTTAGGCCATGATACTGCCGCTGATTCAATCTTTACTGTGGATGATAGCCTATCATATGTTTATCCTTTGCAGACACTCGATCAAGACCAACAATATATCAAAGGATGAAAATATTATATTTCATAAGTATTTACAACCTTATTGAATGATAAAAAACGCTAAAAGGTACCGTTATTTAGCGCAAGAAAGACATCGGCAGTAACAAAAGTTATCATAAGAACTCCAGGACATATTTTGAGTTATCACAAGAACTCCGGGACATTTGAAAAATTGGGTATACATGTGTTAGTCGGGGCTTTATGTTTGCATTTTTTGCATTATAATTAGGTACTTATGTATGGCAAGGATGAAGACTTGAAATAAACAGGCCAATACTTGCGAATTGGCAAATAATTTGAAAAGTTTACCCAAAACTACCAGATTTTAAGCATGAGACGATGAAAAATGGACTATGAATTAGTTTTTGACACATAATACAATATGTAAGGCAAGCTTAATCATCAAAATTTAATTTAGCACCTAAAACCTAAAACTGACTTTTTAACGATGAAAATTACCGTTTTCTGACGAGTATTTTGCATTATTTCCAAAAAATTTTCGACGAACTACGTGACAGTTATCACAGGAACTCCTTGACAAGTTATTATAAGAACTCCATCCCTCGTGTAACACTTCCTCCCCCGTGAAAAATCGAAGCTTCTATATTAGATTGATTTTTATACATATCTTTGTTGTACATCTTATAATATCACCCTTAAATTCACTGACCAACTATTTGACAGAATGTTTGCATTTTTGTCAGCCTAGAATGTTATGTTATAGTCAAACAGGGGTAAATTACATTCACTGAAAGCTACGGTATGATAACTACTATGTTAATTTAATGTACAAGTATAAATGCATAATGAATAATAATTGTATGTAGTAAAAAAGAAACAGGTTAAGAAAGTTAAAATACAAAGCAAAAAAACATGACGAAGCAAAATAATATACTAATGAATAGATAAATATTTTGAATTAAAATTAAATTTGTTCCTAAGTTTGTTGCTTGTAGTTAGATAAATTAGCATTTTAAATCTGTGGAAACATATATGTAAAAAATCAAAAGGCCATATTTCCCCATATTGTTCGAATTGCAAAATGCTGATAATATGTAAACGAAGCTTCTGTTGAACATAACAAAATTTAAAAAAAAAAAACGTGATTTCGTAGTATTATGGCGTTTGTTACAAGTCTGTTTATTGTTTTCACTTGAAATACATTTTGTATATATGAAAATCATTTTTATACGCCCGAAAGAATTTTGGCGCATATTGTTATGCAACTAGTTTTCCGCCCGTCCTTTTGTCCGTCAGTCTGTCTGTTAGCCGGTTTTCTTGTCCGGTCTGTATTTTTTGAACTGGTGGAAGGAAATTGAAACTACTTAGCAGAAATGTTAATCATAATGAAACGAGGTGCAGAGGCCTTTCTGAGGTCAAGGTCACACTAAGTCATTTTGTTTCAATATCAAAATTTTGTATCCGCTTTGTATATTTTTAACTTATCTTTTGAACCGATAGAAAGAAATTAATTTTTTTGTCAGAAATCTTACTTACATTAAGACGGTATGTAGAACGCAAGTTTGGACTTCCTACGGTCAGAATCGGCCCCGCCACGGGGATCGATTGATTATATAAGACTTATATACTGGAGTTTTCGTGTCCGGTATGTATCTTTTGAATCGATGGAAGGAAATTGAAACTACTTGGCAGAAATGTCAACCATAATGAGATATTGTGCGGAGTGAAGGTTTGACCTGTCTCTGTTCAAGGTCATTTTGTATCAATATCAAACTTTTGTGTCCGCTCTGTATCTTTTGAACTGATTGAAAGAAATTAAAACTTTTTGGCAGAAGTATAACTTATATTGAGACGATGTGCAGAACACAAGTTGAACCTCCTAAGATCAAAATTAGCTCAACCCCGGGGATTAATTGATTTATTTAAACCTATACCGGTATATGAGTTTTCGTGTCCGGTCTGTATCCTTTGAACTGATGGAAGGAAATTGAAACTACTTGGCAGAAATGTTAACTATAATGAGATGATGAAGATGTGCAGAGCGCAGTTTTGACCTTCCTCAGGTCAAAGTCACATTTTGTACCAATTTAAAAATTTTGTGTTTCTTTTAAACCCATAGTATGAAATTAAATTTACTTGGAAGAAATATTTATATTACTGAGATGATGTGCAGAGCGCAGTTTTGGACTACCTCAGGACATGGTCACACTGACACATTCAAAATTCTTATACAAGTATATATATTACTAAAGGAGATTACAATGTATGCATTTATTATTATGCTTCCTTCCAATATATATGTAGCGTGCCCTTATACTCGTCAACTTTGAATATTTTACGCGCCGTCGCAATGATATATATTAATGCACTGGTTCCATTTTGTCATCAAATCAAATTTGCATATTTTCTGACCATTTTGTTATAAAATTAACGCATGCTGTATAAATAACATTTATGGTACAAGACGGGAAACCAAACAGGTGTCTCACTGACGACAATAGGACAAATGAACCCTTAAGTCGTTAACACATGGAGCAAAATGTCGTCAATGGGGGCCGAAAGTCGTCAATTTTTTGTGTGTTTTTTTCCAAATCTTGCAAACATGACGAATGAAGAACTGTTTTAATCTTAAAAAAAAATATTTAATCTAAACCAATGTTATGGAACAGCGTGGATGAGAAACGTTTTCTTGAACCATTTTGGAGTATAGTGTCTGGTCCATAAAACCACTGTCAGAGCAGGCATAGCTTGCGTTAATTGGTCCGTTACGATGATACGCACCACCTGGCAAATTTTTGCTAAAGATGATCATTGGAGGAATGGCATGTCCAGCAGCGGTAACACAGCAGTGAACAGAGATGTGTTCATTTGTTGCTACTGATAAAGAATGTGTATGTTTAGTTCTAATAGGCACTATAACCTTCTGTCCAGCAGATTTGTTGAGATACAGGGCGGCTTCATCACAATTATAAATCTGGCTTGGCTTATCATTGTGTTTATTTGCATCTATGTTTTTTAAGCTCTAAGAGTGTTGACGTTGCCAAGGTTCGCATGTCCTCTATCTAATGCATCTTTGCGACGTAGACTCAGGTTAGGGTATCTGCGTTTGAATCCTCACCACCATTTACGACTTGGCCCATTCTTTGTTACAACGCCCTCTTTTTTACGCTCCTTTGCTATACACCATAAAAATCCTAAGAGCTGTGGCACAGATAAAGGAAATCCACGATTTCGTAATTACGAAATAATATTTCGTAACAACGAATTGGTATTTCGTAAAAACGAATTAATATTTCTTAAAAAACGATTAATATTTCGTTATTACGAATTAATATTTCGTAAAAACGAAACATATTTCGTAAAAACGAATTCATATTTCGTAATTATTAACTAATATTTCGTAAAAGCGAATTAATATTTCGTAATAACGAATTATGTCTCGGGGTAAAAGTGTGGAAAATGTCACATGGGGGACTCCGTAGCTAAGTACATCAACAACAGCATATTTTTCAGATCAGAACAGAACAGATACTTTATTTTTGACTTGTACAATTATACATCGTCATACATAAATAAACAATTTTACAATACATACTAACATAAATCACAAGATCGGATCTAAACATGTCTCTTTCATATCAATATAGAGGATGAATTATTAATATATTAAGTTGTATCTACTATATCTAAATTATTTCTATGAGACATCGCATCTCGTACATACAAGGATAAATTTAAAATTATACTTCTATTGTTTGATTTTAACATATCAGTGAATTTAAGCATACTATGTCTTATATAATAGTATCTTTTTATATATTTTTTTCTTATATCAATATAACAAGGACAAATTAGAATGAAATGGTATTCATCTTCGACGTCATGTAGATTACAATATAAACAATATCTTTCATTTCTAACAATTCTATTTCTATGAAACCTACCAGTTTGCACATGTAACGAATGCGAAGATATATTCTAATTCTTGTAAGATACTTCCTTAAAGTACTTGGTATTATATCAAGATAATTTTCATATACAAAAGAATCTTTAACATGATTATACAGATACAAAACAGGACTGCTCTCTTTACAAGAAAGCCAACTTTGTAAAAAACAATCAATTAACCTTTGCTTAAATATTGGTAAAAATATTTTACTATTTACGGAATCTGGAAAAATCCCAAATATCACTAAAACCATGATTACATAATAACAATTTAAGATTTGATAACCAATTTTTTCTTACCATTATTACAGTCTTCAAGAGCAATGCTATATACATTTTTAAGAATGATATAATCTGTCTCAAGCATTTTAAACCAGAAATCTTAAAATATTAACATATCTTGAAATATATAAAGGATAACGTGCTAGTTTACCATACACAGCAACATTACATGAATTAACTTTTACATTTAATATTCTTTTACAAAATTTAAGATGAAGTCTTTCAATTTCCTTTGATTTAGTAAAACCCCAGATTTCAGCAGCGTAATTTAAAATTGAACCAACAAAAGAGTCAAAAAGCTGACATAACACTTTAGATTTTAATTGATATCTATTACAATTTATCAGTAGTACATTTAGAGCTTTATGAGCTTTACCAATCAAATGTTCTTGATTTAAACTAAAACTACCAGTATAAGTAAATATTGTTCCTAAGTAATTGAAGCTATCGACAATATCTAAATGTTTCCCTTCGTAATAAAATAATTCATTGTTTTTAAACCTCCACGTCTTCTGAAAACAACAACTTTGGTTTTATCAATATTTACTTCTAAGCTCCATTTTTTACAATAATCATTCAATAACGTCAAACTTCTATTTATATCATCTGGTGTATTTCCTAAAATTACCATATCATCAGCGAACAGTAACAAAATCAAAACAATATCGTTTATAGTCAAACCACTATTTATATCCCTTTGTAAAAATAATTCAAAGTCATTCAAAAAGAGGGAAAATAAAATCGGTGAAATTACCTCCCCTTGACGTAGACCTACAGCATAATTAAAGAGTTCTGAATAACTACTACATAACCTTACACACGATTTTACTTTACTATACAATTTTTTTACTAGGCGTAACAATTTACCTCTTATCCCACAATTTTAACCAAAGCGCGTTCCTTCTTAAAGTCTACAAAAACACAATACAAATGTTTAATATTGAATATTAAATAGGGCAGTGATCACTCCATGCATTCAAATCGTGCACACTGAAATTACTTATCAGCGAAAAATTACATTCTTTTGTTAATAAATAGTCTATGGTTGATGACCCCTGGCTAGAAATGAACGTGCATTTACCGTAAAGATCACCTATTCTACCATTTACTACACGAAACCCCGTGGACTTACATAACTCTAACAGTCTATAACCGAGCGTATTACAATGTTTATCTGATGAGGCTCTACCAATTAAGGGGTTCGTCGGGAACATATTCATCAAACTCAATGTCACTGTTCACACTGTCATGTAAAATAAAGTCATTTCTACAGCAAATTCTCGAATTACAATCTCCTATTAAATAAATTCTGCCTTTACTTTCAAAGCTATATATGTTATTTTGTATAATATCAAATAGGTCAACATTATGCACATCATAAGCTGGCGAATCCTCACACCACATGTACACACAACATAATTATGTAAACATCTTCTTGAAAAATGTTTTATCTAGCTTAATCCATATTATAGTATCATAATGGTTTTTAACAATATTAATACCACCTTGTAAATAATCTCTATAATATAGCGCAACACCTCCGCTGCTACGCTTGGCTCTTCTGTGCTTGAATTTTCTGTAATAGTTATGCGAAATAAAGCCTGATATATCGATGTTGCTGTTTTTGTTGGACCAAGTTTCACATAAAAATATAATATCATGTTCAATAATCGAATCAATAAAATCCTGGTTACTCCTTTTTATTTCCGTTAAACCGTTTACATTCCATGCACAAACACTCAATTCACCCTCTCCGCGTTCCTATTTCTGAGCCTTTCCATCAATGTACAAGTAAAATGGTTTCCTGCGGGGATCATTTTTTAATGATATAAAGATACTTTCATATAACTATTTTCAACATTGTTTGGGGGATAAATAAACGTTTTACCAGGAATAAAGTTGACAATAATCGATAAATATAGAAGAAGGTCTTTTGGAAATCGGGGACCGTTGAAGACCTGAGACGGGAGAAGGTCAAACATAAAACAATTATTTCTTTTCTAGAAAGTGATTAAATACAATTTTCTGAATAATTCCGAGCAAAAAAAATAAAGTAAACACACACGTTTACGCAGAAAATATCTCTATTTAGTATGGCAGATGCCACTACAAATATTTTTTTTTGTAGATTTTCAGTATAAACAATTTATTGTTTGTAAAATTTGAGATAGATATTAAAGAAACATTGATAATTTTCAAACACATCATTCAAGTATTTCCACCTTAAACTGTAAAGTAATTATAGAAAATTAGAAATATCACGTAATAGTTTTTTGTTGTTAATTAGGTGTAGTTCGGACTAATTCTCTAGAGGTAAATCCGTAACGTACCGGCAAACGGTATTTAGCTATGTTTTCGAAAAGGTCAATTAACCAATCGTGTATGGTTTACAGGTCACATGCTCCTCCATGTACCGAAAACAGGTCACGTGCTCCTCCATGCCTCAAAAGTAAAACGCGTACCAATACCCTGCGGTCTTCAGACCGCAGGGAACAAAGTATCATATGACAGCCATGCTTTATTACCTTTCTGCCTAGCTTCTTTCAATTTTGGCAGTAGTTCTCTCCTCTTGTCGATAACCTCTTTTGGAAATTGTTCGTTCACATAACAATTGGTACCTTTTAGTGCTACACCTGACTTCCTTACAAGTTCCCTCTCTTTAAATAAATTAAATTTGGCGACAATATTTCTAGGCTTGCCATTTCTACCATGATTTCCTATTCTGTGCACTCTTTCAAATTTCATTTCTTTAACTAAATCATTTGCTATTTTCATTTTATCTGTTAGAAAGGTTCTTATCACTTGTTCACAGTCTTCATTATTTCCCGTTGGGGCCTCATCAATGTTTATAAATATCAGGTTATTCCTCATTGATTGAGATTGAATGTAAACAAGGTCATCGTTGAGTTTTTTGTTTCTGTCTTCAAGATCGGCTATTTTGGATGTAACAATACCAACATTGAAATCTGTACTTTCAACTTTTTCTTCGACCATATTAAGCCTTGCATTTGTTTTGTCACTTTGATCCTTGATAACATTCCAAAGTTTAACTAAATCTTTGTCAAAATTTTCAATTTTTTTCTCCAGAGATTGCAAACATGTTAATTTTGATTCAACATTTCCCAGACTCGTGTTTATTTTTTCAAGGCATTTCATGATATCAGCGTTAGATGGATAACTGCACGCCATTGTTTCACTGTTCACCGGGTGCTCGGACTGGATTGATAAGGCTGTTATATCTTGCGTTGAAATATCATCAAATAAAATGTTCAAATCAAGAGCAATACTATTTTCATCACTATATAATACTGAATTTGCTTCTTTCAAAATGTTACTCATGGTATTTATATCTTCTGGTGATTGTATAAATCTACCTGATTTTCGCTCATCTTTCACTGAATTGTCACTATGTTTCCTTTTTTTTATTCCTTTTATTTCCACCCATTTAGTCCATTTAGTCCAAAAAATATGCCCAAACAACACTAAAACACACTGATCACACATTTACAAAACGTTTACTACATATTATATCTTTAATATCCAAAAATTGAACAAATTTTCATCTTTTTCAAGAACCGGGAAAAACCGGGAATAACACCTGTTTACACCTTGATCACGTGACTTATATACTTATATATATATTCCGGTCTGTACATGGAAATTAATAGGAATGCATAAGGCATGTGCTTTACTACACCGGTGGTGAAATATGGCGGTCATTGTTTACAACGCTCCCGCATTTCATAAAGAAATATAAAAACACTGTAAGTTTGATGGTTTGGTTTATAGTGAACTTAAAGTGAAATTTATCCCACATGAAGTGACTACAAAACAAATATGGCAAATCAAGCAAACAAGTTCTTATTCAGCGAACCTATGGACAATGCAAAGAAACGAAAACTAAGATCGAGTAGCACAACTTCAACAGGTAGTAGTTTGTACAATACTACTAATGTACCGTAAAAACAAGAGTTTGTTGAAATGAACATTGATGATAAAATGAACACTATGTTCGACATGATGATGAATATTGGTCCCATAAACTATAAACTTGATGCAATTAATAAAACGTCATATTTCCAAGCGGCCAGGTGTGATGTTACAGAGGCCCGTCTTCGGCTTCTTGAGTATAAAAGTATTGACAACGAAACAAGAATGCTCCGAAACAACTTGATATTTAGCGGTCATGCCGAAATTGTGAGCGCTGATAATTGTCATGGAATCATATGTGAGTTCCTCAAACAAAACTTGAATCTCGACCCTAAAAGTTTCTGTATAACAAAAGCTAATCTATCGGCAAACGCCAAGTAGTTCGTGCTCAAAGCAATGTCCGCCATCGTGCCATTCTTGTTACCTTCCGAGATGAAAATGATACTGACATAATCATGAACAATGCTAAGCTTCTGAAAAACACTCATTTTGGTATTTCTCGAGACTATCCCCGTGAGATAAGTGAAGCTCGCAGAGAATTATGGCCACAGTTTAAGCAAGCCCGAAGTAAATATGGCCCGAGAAATGTAAAAATCAAGTTTCCTGCTGCGTTAGAAATAAACGGAGATGTCGTCCGTGACTTATTTCCTGGCTGGTACGAAACCCTCCGAGGCTCAAGAAATTCTAATGTACAGGCGCGTATCCAGGAGAGGTACAATCACACTGTCGAAATCACGATGAAGAACATATCCAAAGAACTCCCCGTCGAAGAAGAAATTAATGTCGACGAAGTACTTTCGGAAGAGGAGAATAATGACAACTCTCCCACTAAACATTCAACTGACCCGGTCATCTCTCATACAAGTCCTAAAAGTACAACATCAGGCGTAACAAGTAAAGCACCAGGATATCTCATGGCTGTTTATGCGCCACTACAGAACCTTCTCACAGAGAGTCACACAAAAGTTACACACAGTGGTAAAAACCCTCCACCATCTAGCTCCGTTTGTAGCATGCCTACAAGTGTCGACTGTCCAGCTGATCAGAATATTCATGTTTCCACACGATAGGATCTGCCGGGGATTGTGTTCCTTTGTGAAAACTGTCATCTTCTCCCCAGTACGTCAAATCAAACTCATTGTGTACATATGTCTGAAAACAAAAATATTTTGAATGTTACTTCCAATTATGACAATTGTGAAAGCCAACACATGTGTAATAACTATGAAGAAACAGAGTATCTACCTGCTACCCCGAGCAAACGTCTGTGCAATAATTATCGAAACAATATCGTGAACCCTGAAATAACATGCAGTAGAGACAATAACAACATAAATATTGGATCCCTTAACGTATGTGGTCTAAAGTCCAGATTAAATATTCCAGAATTTGTTCTATTAATACAAAACTACTCAATATTTTGTGTACTAGAAAGTAAAGTCGACAAATATGATATCTTAAAAGTGCCAAACTACACATTTTTTTCTAAACCGAGGACTGATAAATGCAAGCGGAAATCGGGTGGCATAGGTTTCTTTGTTCATAATTCGCTCACTGACAAAACTACAACACTTGTATCAAATTGTGAATATATATATTGGCTCCAAATTGAGGACAACAACCAGAAAAAATTTATTGTTGGTGGTATGTATATTCCACCCGAACAATCTCGTTTTTATAATGAAGATGAATATTTTGCATTTGCAAATGATATTGCTGATAAATGTAGCCAATTTGAAAATGTCTTCGTAACAGGTGATGCAAATGGACATACGTCCACCTTGCCCGACTTGCTTTATTTGACCAGTTTCTCTCCGACGAATTTAGGATCAATAAGGACGATTTGCGCTCTATGAATTGTGTTAATATGTTACCATATCTAGATATACCATAAATTTAACAATGAAAGAAAGTTACGCTCCATGAGTTCTCAAAGGCCGAAAGATTACTGGCGCTATTTAAATAGTCTAGGTCACAAAAAATATAGCGTTACTCCCTCTATTTCTGATTTTTTTTAACATTTCAAGAAGGTTAATTCTGAAAAGCACGATGACTCTCCCATATATGAAAACAACCAAACACATAGTATTTATTCAACTGACACATTAAACAAACCTATTTCTTTGTTAGAAATTGACAAAGCTATTTCATCTACAAACAACGGAAAAGCGCCCTCAGACCAAGATAAAATCATAAACGAATACTTAAAAAGCACAAAACAAGTTATGTCCCCATTATTTGTGGTTTTATTGAACTATATTCTAGATCATGGTGTCATACCAGATGCCTTGTTAATAGGCACAATTAAACCAATCTACAAAAATAAAGGTTCTCCCAAGGATCCAGTAAACTACAGACCTATTACAATATTAAGCTGCCTTGGTAAAATATTCACATCTATTTTAAATACAAGAATTAATACTTTTTTATTCGAAAATAATCTATTAAATGAGAATCAGGCTGGATTTAGGGAACACTATTCTACAACAGACCATATCTTTAGTTTACATTTCCTTATAGAGAAAATAAGATCAGAAAAAAAGAAACTTTTTTGCTCCTTTATAGATTTTTCAGCTGCTTTTGATTCCATTTGGAGAGCTGGCCTTTGGTGTAAACTTTTAAAACTTGGTATAACTGGCAAAATACTAACTGTTATTAAGAAAATGTATGATGATATAAAATCATGTGTCTCTCTAAATGGCAAAACATCTGCTTTTTTCTCAAGTGGATGTGGTGTAAGACAGGGTGAAAATTTATCTCCTATTCTTTTTTCTATGTATCTCTAAATGATCTTGAAGAGTTTCTTTTGTTAAATAATAATGGTGTGAACCTTAATTTTACTGATAATGATTATTTATGTCTATTTAAAATATTGGTCTTATTGTATGCTGATGATACAGTGTTATTTGCAGAAAGTGAGTCAAATTTCCAAAAATGTCTAGATAGTTTCCATACTTATTGTAAAAATTGGAAATTATCTATTAATTATTCTAAAACAAAGGTCTTGGTATTTGGGACAAATCGGCCAGGTAACTATTCCTTCAATATAAATGGACAAGCTATAGAAACAGTCTCTACTTATAAATACCTTGGAGTTCTTTTCTCATCTTCGGGTAGTTTCCTACCATGTAGAAAGCACCTAGTGGTCCAGGCCAATAAAGCAATGCACCAAATCCTGTTAAAGATAAATAATCTATCATTACCAATTGACTTACAACTTAAACTTTTTGACCATACTATCCTATGGTTGTGAGCTATATGACTATGAAAATCTTGATATGATTGAACAGGTTCATTGTAACTTTTTAAGAATAATCACTAAATCTCGGAAAAGTACCCCACGTTACATGCTTTATGCTGAACTAGGCCGCTATCCCTTGGAAATAGTTATTAAGACACGTATGGTCAAATTCTGGAGCAAACTTACCCTGACCGATAACAAATCAAAGATATCCTATCTCTGTTAAGATACATGTTAAACTCAAACCATAACTTTAAGTGGCTAAAACATGTTATGATGTTAAATAAATTCTTGATTCCACCGGGCCCTCATATGCATGGATGAACCCACCAAATTATAGTTTAAACATCAATAAACTAGTTAAGCAAACACTTATTGACCAGTTCTATCAAAACTGGGCATCTAATTTAGAGTCCTCTTCAAAAGGAAGAATGTATAGCCTTTTTAAGAATACCATAACTCTCCAAGTTGAAAATTATCTTAAGGTACTTTTACCTGCCCAACGGTTGTCACTTTTCCACTTCCGCACAGGTAATCATAGGCTGCCCATCGAGGTTGGTCGGTGGGCTCAAAACCATGTACCACATCATGAAAGGAAGTGTCCACTCTGTCCGTCCAATGACCTAGGTGACGAGATGCATTATCTCTTGACCTGCCCGTTCTTTAACGTAGAAAGGAAAAACATATATACCATCAAAATATTACCAAAGACCAAATATAATTAAGTTTAGAGATTTACTTTCAACTAACGACACTGATCTTCTTGTACGACTAAGTTATTTTGTTAAGAAAATTATTCAACAGTTTTCCCGGAATTAATCTTTCTAACAACCCTTTTCACTTATTTCTGTGTGTATAATATCATCAATTTACATTTGAATTATTATTGTTTATAGTTATCTCTGTTATGTTGACATGTATTGTGATTTGTTTACCTCATGTTTTGTAAAAAATCTTACATGATTTACCATATAAGTAACCTATGTAAACAATTTTTCAAAAACACAATTTACCACATATCAATCCATATGCTTTATTACTTTATTATTATTTTTTAATTACCAAAACAAGCCGATAAACTAACTTACCTTTAATGTGTATTAAGTTCCAGGTTTCCATATTTATTCCTGTATAATTATGCACAACTAAGTCACTGGGTCATTTACCTTCACCTGTCACTCTATCAGCCAATCAAAAAAGATAGGCGTAAACCAATTTCAATTGTTATTTCACCAGTCAATGAAATACGTGACACGCTTTCCACGACTTTATCGGTACCATGCAACTCTCCCAACTAAATCTAAACAGGCGAAACAATGTTCAAATAATAGGGGTGGCAACATGGTACTTGTAATTTATGTTATTTACTATTTATTATGTATGAGTTTGGATTCTATTTTCTTTTTTCTGTATGTTACTTGACTTTTTTGTTAAGAACAAGTAAATGTCACATGATTATGCATGTACATATATATAAACAAAGAATGAATACTGTAAATTTCTTTTTCTCTCGCTTCATACATGAAATTAAACAATTAGTTATGCATACTGAATCACTGAACATTTGATACCATAATTATTTGTAAATACTTAATGAAATTTGATGTTTGTTCCTATGCTCTGAAATTTCTTTAATAATGATAGAATAAAGATATGATCACCATCCCCATATCTCACCATCCAGTATAGTTATAGTTAAAAATGCTGTAACATATATATTATGTTGTAAACTAATAGTTTATTTGTTCACGTGTTATTACAAAATGTATGTTTTGTAATCTATGTCTATGAAATAAAAGAAATGTTCTGTTCTGTTCTGTTCTGTACAAGTAATTCTGTAAAAGGGGTTTATCAATCATAATCAACATGAGCATTTTCTCACTCTGTCTAAGGTTTTTTCAGCATACATCAACATGTGATTATTTTGCATAATTTTAAAGGGAGATCATCTTATAAGAGATTAATCAGGCATATATCAGCGTGTGCGTATTTTCAGGCTTGTACAACGTGTTTATCAGGCATTCATAATCCAGTGCAATTATCTAAGGTCTGTATAAGGGGCTTATAGGAAATGGGACAAACATCAACATAAGCATATTTCTTAGGTCTGTATCAAACAGGAATATATCAGACAGTTGAATTCATCTCAGGTCTGAACACGGGTTGCATCAGTCATACATTAACTTGCACATATTTCGCTGGTCTTTGAAGAGGTTTGTTTTGCAATCCCCTGTCATTTCTGGTCTTTCAAAGGAGCTGATAGGTCATACATCACATATGTGCATAGTTCTAGTCAGTGCAAGAACTCAATCTGATAAACATGAGACATGTGCTATTTCTAAGGTTTAAAAATTGAGCTCAACTTGTATTAATTAAGCATGTGCTATTTTTCAGGTGTACAAATGGGGCTCATCTTGCAAATATTATACATTCGTTACTTCCCAAGTATAAAATTGGGGCTCATCTTGCATACATTATACACATATGCTATTTCTAAGGTCTAAAATGCTGCTCATCTTGCATACATTATACATGTGCTATTTCTCATGTCTAAAAATTGGTCTCATCTTGCATACATAATACATGTGCCATTTCTCAGGTCTAAAATGGTCAGGTCAAAAATGGTCTCATCTTGCATACATTATATGTGTGCTATTTCTCAGCATCTTGCAAACATAATACATGTGCTATTTCTCAGGTCTAAAAATGCTGCTCATCTTGCATACATTATACATGTGCTATTTCTCAGGTCTAAAATGGGGCTCATCTAGCATACATTATACATGTGCTATTTCTCAGGTCTGGAACGGGGCTCATCTTGCATTAATTATACATATGCTATTTCTTAGGTCTAAAAATGCTGCTCATCTTGCATACATTATACATGTGCTATTTCTCAGGTCTAAAAATTGGTCTCATCTTGCAAACATTATACATGTGCTATTTCTCAGGTCTAAAATTGGGCTTATCTTGAATGTGCTATTTCTCAGGTCAAAAAAAATGGTCTCATCTTGCACACATTATATGTGTGCTATTTCTCAGGTCTAAAATTTGTTCCCATCTTGCAAACATAATACATGTGCTGTTTCTCAGGTCTAAAAATGCTGCTCACATTACATACATTATACATGTGCTATTTCTCAGGTCTATAATGGGGCTTATCTAGCATACATTATACATGTGCTATTTATCAGGTCTAAAACGGGGCTCATCATGCATATATTATACATGTGCTATATCTCAGGTCTAAAAATGGGGCTCATCTTGCATACATTATACATGTGCTATTTCTGAGGTCTAAAAATTGGTCTCATCTTGCATACATTATAAACCGCCTCCGTGGTCGAGGGGTTAGAGTCGATGACTTCTAATCCAGTTACCTCTCTGGCGTGGGTTCGATCCCCGGGCGATGCTTTGGTAGTTTAGCACGGAGGAAGGTAGTCTAGTACTGGTGTAACTCTCCAGGAAAGTACTCTCCAGGACAGATGGTGAGGAAACTACCCGCCTAAATGTTTGAAATACTGTTGGGAAAAAGCGTAAAATGAAACAAAAAAAACAAAGCATACATTATATTTGTGCTATTTCTCAGGTCGCAAAATTGGTCTCATCTTGCATACATTATGTGTGTACTATTTCTCAGGTCTAAAAATACTGCATATCTTGCATACATTATAAATGTGCTATTTCTCATTGCTAAAATGAGGCTTAACTTGCATACATTATACATGTGCTATTTCTCAGGTCTAAAATGGGGCTCACATTGCATACATTAAACATGTGCCTTTTTCTAGGTCTAAAAATTGGTTTCATCTTGCATACATTATATGTGTGATATTTCTTAGGTCTAAAAATGGGGCTCATCTTGCAAACATTATATATGTGCTATTTCTCACGTCTAAAAATGCTGCTCATTTTGCATACATTATACATATGTTATTTCTAAGGTCTAAAAATGTTGCTCATCTTGCATACATTATACATGTGCTCTATCTCAGGTCTAAAAATTGGTCTCATCTTGCATACATTATATGTGTGCTATTTTTAAGCTCTAAAAAGGGGGCTCATCTCGCATACATTATATATGTGCTATTTCTTAGGTATAAAATTGCTGCTTATCTTGCATACATTATATATATGCTATTTTTCAGTTCTAAAAATTGGTCTCAATTTGCATACATTATGTATGTGCTATTTCCCAGGTCTAAACATGCTGCTAATTTTGTATACATTTTTCATATGCTATTGCTCAGGTCTAAACAGTTGTCTTATCTTGTTTAAAATGGGGCTAATCTTGCAAACATAACACATGTGCTTTTTCGTAGGTCTAAAAATTGGGCTCATCTTACATACATTACATGTGTGATATTTCAAAGGTCTAAAATGGGGCTCATCTTCCCTATATTATACATGTGCTCTTTCTCAGGTCTAAAAATGCTGTTTATTTCGCATTCATTATACATGTGCTATTTCTAAGGTGGAAAATTGGTCTCATCTTGCATACATTATACATGTCCTATTTCGCAGATCTAAAATTGCTGCTCATCTTGCATTCATTATGCATGTGCTATTTCTCAGGTCTAAAAAATTGTCTCATCTTGCACACATTATACACATGCTATTTCTCAGGTCTAAATATGGGGCTCATCTTGCATACAGTAACCATGTGCTATTTATCAGGTCTAATATATTGCGCATCTTGCATACGTTATACATGTGCTATTTCTCAGGTCTATAATGCTGCTCATCTTGCATACATTATACATGTGCTATTTCCTAGGTCTAAAATATGCGCTCATCTTGCATACATTATACACATGCTATTTATCAGGTCTAAATATGGGGCTCATCTGGCATACATTATACATATTCTATTTCTCAGGTCTAAAAATGGGCTCATCATGCATACATTACACATGTGCTATTTCTAAGGTCTAAAGTGCTGCTCATCTTGCATACACTATACATGTGCTATTTCTCAGGTCTAAAAATGCTGCTCATCTTGCATACATTATACATGTGTTATTTTTCAGGTCTAATAATTTGTCTCTTCCTGCATACATTACACATGCGCTATTTCTTAGGTCTAAAAATGCTGCTCATCTCGCATACATTATACATGTGCTATTTCTCAGGTCTAAAAATTGGTCTCATCTTGCGAACATTATAGACCGCCTCCGTGGTCGAGTTGTTAGAGTCGATGACTTCTAATCCAGTTACCTTTCTGGCGTGGGTTTGATCCCCGGGTGATGCTTTGGTAGTTTAGCGCGGAGGAAGGTAGTCTAGTACTGGTGTAACTCTCCAGGAATGATGGTTAGGAAACTACCCGGCTATATGACTGAAATACTGTTGGGAAAAGACGTAAAATGAAACAAACAAACAAACAAAAGAATATTAAACACAAGTTTGTGCTGACATCCATCCAAATGTATATGCTCGCCAGTTTGTTCCTTTAAGTTCTTCAGATGTCTATTTTATTTCAACACTTTGTCCAACCGTTAACAGCCTTTTATTTGTTTCTTACATGGCAAGAAGAGGTTTAGATGGTTCGATAAAACCTTTTGAAACCATATCGGTGAATTTCATGGTGTATATACAGTCCTTCTCCCCGATGTATTCCACAGTAAGCTCATCAATACCTTCATTGAAAGAAATCACTTTAGCACTATATCAGCCTGTGAACCATACAGCATAAAAGTTAGCATATTGAATAAGTATTTTACATCATTCATTTTTTGAGTAATATATATTTCTCTATATTTATGAACCGCATGACTTTATTAAAACAGTTATTTTTGCATGAATATTATGACAAAATATGATTCTGATACAACTTGTTCATAGATCACATGAACTGCTCTCTGTTAGTTAAATTTCTCTGGTATATTGTTTTAATCATTACTTAAAATGTCAATTATTAATGGTGGAAGACACTTTGTCTGAAAATTGTATTTTCCTTCAAAACTAGTTTTGGTCTAGACATCTGTATTATTGTTTGTTTTTTAGGTGAGGATTGATATGTATTTTCAATTTTTGAACAGCACGTTTGACTCTTTTAAAGAAATTAATTCACAATGACTTTTAAGTGAATTAATTGGTCAATAATGAACAGTCTGAGATTGTCATATCATAAGAGCTGTCATTGATTCAAGTGCAAAGCATATGACAAATATCTGCTATACATCGATAAATACTCTTAATTTCTTGCATATAATTCATTTTCATATTTCATATTTTTTCTGACCATTTTTGTCATCACTGCTATGAAATGTGACAATAGCTTGGTGTTAGACATGATCTCCTGATTATGTGTGTTGAATGAATTTTCATAATTTAAAGCATTTATATAATGAATCAAACTTATCGATTTTTTATTTTTTTCAAAATGTGTACCAATTATTAACCAACAGAAAAATATCTATAATACATCAATATCAATGACAGCTTTAAATACCGTGAATGATTATGTTAAAAGTATTTTGTATCTAACATGATAACAAAAAAAACAAGAATAAAGATCAACAAAGCAAAGGCAACGTTCACAGGACGCGGCCCCCGACACACTCAAAAAAACCTGGAGCGGACATAAGGGTGAAAGGAGTGGGACATGTAATGTGAAACAATATAAACTAAAACAAGCCCATAAGGGAATTAAAGAGACAAGGGCTGTAAAGGTGAAAAGGTGGGGGGTTAAAAATGGGTGATGGGGGGTGAGAAAATACCTACCGTCAACGACAATCCAACAAGACAGACATCACAACACATGTAAATATCCAAAACAAGTTACAATACAGACATGAAAAACACGTGAAGGAACACAGAGGGGTACCGCCTTAGAACGGTCAGTGGTAATTAAACCACTGGGAAGTTTAAACCGGTTTTAGGCGCGCCATCCTCACTCTTAGCCCCGATATGTTCCTGAATGACATAAAAGTGAAGATAAAATTAATCCCCGCCAAGTGAAATTCTCACAAAGGTCATGGTTACATTAGACGAAATAAAAAAAAACACATACAAAAATATGTAAATATTTAAAAAAAAAAAAGGTACAGCCTAATGAGCACTACCAAAGTACTCGATGCCTAGGAAGGCAGAGCAACAAGAAAACAAGCAATTATCATAGTATTGCAAGCAATCCATAAGTCCCCTACCGGTTAGAACCCCAGCAACATTTTGATGGGCCATTGGCCATTTAATTTCACCACTGAATGAATGACATGAATGAACTTAAATCTTTTGAGTTCTAAGTTTGTCTATATCACAGTAATGTGTTAAGTTTCCCTGCCTAGTAAGGAAATTATGTTTATACAACCTTGTCATATTTTTACGATGTGGGATTTTAAAGTAAATCCTATAGGGAATAAGAAGAAGTTGGAGTAAAAATAACAATTTCTCGAAAAAAATCTAAGCTCAAGGGGGACATAATTCTGGAAATAGTGTTGCTAGAGTATTTAACCTTCTCAAAAATGTTGAGTGATAATAAGAAACATATATATGAAGTTTGAAGTAGATACATTAGGAAATAAAGAAGTTATTTAAAAAAGACAACATTTTTTTTCATAAAAATTCTAAGTTCAAGGGAGGTAATACTGATAATTTTTGTGCTAGAGTTGTAAACCTTGTCACATATGATGTGGTTGATGACCAGAAACTTATATCTAAAGTTTGAAGTAAACACCTTAAGAAATAAAGAACTTATAGTGAAAAAGCTGAAAAATTTAAATCAGAAATCTTGAAATTCAGGCTATTTGTTGCCATAGCAACCAGAAATTTCAACATAGGAAGAAAAGAAAAAGATGCGCATAATCTCCAGACTGCCATCTACCCATATTTTAAGTTTCATAAAAATATTTTCAGTACTTTTTGAGTTATCACTGGATCCAGTTTATGTGTTAAATTTGTCATATTTTCAGCCTATTTGTTGCCATAGCAACCAGAATTTTCAACACAGGAGGTAATACTGATAATTTTTGTGCTGGAGTTGTAAACCTTGTAACATATGATGTGGTTGATGACCAGAAACTTATATCTAAAGTTTGAAGTAAACACCTTAAGAAATAAAGAACTTATAGTGAAAAAGCTGAAAAATTTAAATCAGAAATCTTGAAATTCAGGCTATTTGTTGCCATAGCAACCAGAAATTTCAACATAGGAAGAAAAGAAAAAGATGCGCATAATCTCCAGACTGCCATCTACCCATATTTCAAGTTTCATAAAAATATTTTCAGTACTTTTTGAGTTATCACTGGATCCAGTTTATGTGTTAAATTTGTCATATTTTCAGCCTATTTGTTGCCATAGCAACCAGAATTTTCAACACAGGAAGAAAAGAAAAAGACGTGCATAATCTCCATACTGCCATCTATCCATATATCAAGTTTCATAAAAATATTTTCAGTACTTTTTGCGTTATCGCGGGATCCAGTTTTGTGGACGGACGAACTGACGGACTGACAGACAGAAGGACAGACGGACAGACAGACGGACGGACAGACGGACGGAGGGTAAACCTAAAGTCCCCTCCGGTTAAACCGGTAGGGGACTAATAACCTACAAGGGCCCGACGAAGCAAGACAGAAGAGGGCTTTAAGAACTGTCCATCATAGAGTCTCCCACTAAGTCCGTCAGATGTAATTAAAGTTTGTTAGTAATAAGAAAAATTGCGTTCATTAAAATCATCAACACGACTGCACGTCCTAGCAAATCTAATTAATTGAGAAATATACAAACAAACCACAAAATAATTATATATGGATGTTTTTTATGTGCGAGATACATGATCAGATAATACAGATCTGTATGGGAAAAAAATAAATTCTGTCTTTTAGGATAATTATTTAGTGACGCGGTGGTCAAGTCCACTATAACGGTGTAAAACAGTTATCATATTGTGATGCTCAGGCTATTTTATCAATGCTTTATTACATTTATTCATTTTCCCACTTTGAGTACGAATATTGCTGAGTACGAACCATCGCATTGCTTTGATGATTACTTTCTATGTAACTGCTTTTATCTTATATTATTATGATATTCAGATGCCATTTGTATATATAAATGTTTATTATCTATTCTTAAATGCTGACATACGTTTATTTTCATGTAATCTTGCTTAATATTTTGTCACATTTCTGAATTTGCCACTGGTCGGCCATTTTGAATATTTATGTGATGACGTCACAGGTACTATAAATACTGCGCGTTAGCATATCGTTGCAAC
>NW_026860162.1:0-30821 GCF_026571515.1 Ruditapes philippinarum
TCAACTGGTCAGGGTTCTAGATTTTGATTTGCTTTTTTGTTCCTGGCAAAAGTTATTGCACTGACCAATTAGATTTAGATTTGCTTTTTTTGTTCCTGGCTAAAATTTATTGCACTGAAGTATGGCTAACCTATTTGGACAAAATGGATATTTTGTACGATCTAGCAAGTTATATAAACACTGCATCAAAATTCTCTCTATGTATTTTAAAAATTAATGATTAGAACCTTTACCTTTTGTTTTGGCTAACTAGATTTATACCAATGTCTGCCCATACCAATAACTACATACTTTACAAACTTACATGTATATTGTACATATGCAAGGCAAGATCATGGCAAGTTGCTCAACTTTTTATTACATTTTCCTTTAGTTAACATTCCTTTAAGCACTTGGAACAGCTATTGCTGCTATTATTATAAGGATCAAGTAAAGTAAATGTAAACTGAAAAGCCACTGTTTTTATTGGCCATATTTTTTAGAATATGATTATCTAGTTACTCACAATAATAATGGGGATAGGTAGTATTATGTTTAACAAATAATCCTTGAATGATTATTACAGATTGTAGATTCATTGATAAAGGCTGGAAGTAGTTTGAATGTGAGAGATAAATCTTCTGGTAACACAGCTTTACACAGTGCTCTCCATCATTACAACAGTGAAGCAGCTGAACTTCTTATAGATGCAGGTATATATATTGTGTATTTGTTTGGTATACAGTACAAACTTCTGGGATTGTCCCGAAAATCAGGTGACTTTCTTAGAAGCATCCCAGATTTTCATCCTGAAAAAGAATAAAAGTGATAAATCTCCTATACAGAAAAGAAAAAAAGGTGTCCTGTCTGAAAATTATGGCTTGTGTATGATTGTAATGCTTTGTGCTATATGACAGTTATTGTATTGCTGAGTGTCACTTGTCAATTTCACTAACACCTCTGTTATAGTCTCATAGCTCATAGTAGTTGGAAACTGTCCGAAAAACAATTGCATGATAAATATATTTACTTATAAACTTATGAAGATAACTAGATCTAAGGGGGCACAATGAACTACAAATTGTTCATTTTTAGGTCCCCTGCCCTCTAGGAAGTAAATGTTTTGTAAATAGTCAGATCCATAGGTTCTTGGTAAATACATGTGATCACTATATAGGCATATCAATCTAGTCAAGTTGGATGACAAGCATAACAGATTCTCGCACTCTGTAACTACTTAGTATGACTTATAATTTACCGCTCAATATCTTAAGAAATTTGACAGATCTTAACTGGAATAAAAAAACACAAATATATTTCACTGGATCTCTTTCCACTTGTTATTCAAGGACCTTTTTTCCCCATTAGATATCTTCATACTAATGGGTGTATTTTCTGATATTTAAAATACATTGTGTACATATTTAATTTGTTACAAGCATGTTTTTGATTACAGGTTGTGATGTGAATGCCTTAAATGGAAAGAGGATCACCCCACTGTACATGGCCTGTGAGAAAAATGAGGATAAAATTGTTAGAAAAATCCTGAAAAATAAGAGATTCTCACCAAAGTTTTTCAGTATTACACAGATACCCCAGCCATTGTTTGCAGCAGTCAAGAATAACCATGTTCATCTTGTTGACCTACTTATAAAAGCAGGTTGTGATATTAACATGGTAAGTGTCCAGTACAATATTGAACTGTTTTCCTATTTATTTCATCTAGTAGGTAGGTGGTTTTGTCTACTTAAATAATCCTGATACTAAGGTATAGCTCTTAGTATTAAAGTTGTAGTAACATTAACAGTAAATGTAGATGTGCGACTTAAAAATACACCCCCTCCCACTCCACAAAGGGAAAAAAAGCCTTTCTCTACTGATATTCTTGTTACCTAAAATAGAGGTTTGTCTACCTATCTAACTGTAATTAAGGTGAATTTATATATTCAAATCTTCATTTCAGTAAGCCAGTATGGCCAAGAAATGACTGTGCTTCTACTTATATACCTGAATTAGTATATACCAGACAAACTGATATTTTTACAATGAAAACCTTAAAGTTGACATTTAAAACCATTTAAAGATACCCAACTACAGCTAGCCCTTGTGATGATGAAAAAAACCCAAAGACACTCACACACAAAACAAACAAAAAAGAAGAAAAAAACCCAGCAAAATATATGATATAATTTATTAGTGTAATAGTTTGTATAAAGATTTGGTATAAACTTTCATTTGTTTTCTTTTATTTCAGGTTAATATTGAAGGATTGTCTCCTGTTCAAGTGTCAATAAAAGAAAACTGTTCTTTTGTTACTAAACTATTGCTCATGTATAATTGTGACCTTGAAGCTCATGCAAAGGTCAAACGTTTGTTTAAATGTTGCTTGGAGCATGAAGATAATCATCCTCACTTTGGCCTTGAACCTTTGTTTCTGTCCTTGACCCATCGAAGTGTGGAGATGATTCAACTGATAATTAACTGTTATTGGAAACAACCGGTTGCCGTCCTTAAAACTTTAAATCATGTGTTTTCAACTACGCCAGAACTAAGTACGCACTATTCTCCGGAACTGAAAGCTGAAATTCAAAAACTGTTCCAATTATCAATGAGGACACCAAGAGGGCTTCAAGAAAGTTGTCGAGCAGTCATCCGTCAAAAGTTAGGGTCTTGTCCGCAAACCAAGTTAGATAAATTACCAGTGGCCAAACGGTTGCATGGATATCTCTTAATGGAAGAATTTTTTAGTGACTTGTTTGACACAGTCAAAGAAAATGAAGCTGCTCATCCCAAAGATTTTCATGACTTTCATTCTGCAGACGATATTCCTGTTGACCTTGATTTTAGAGAGAGGTCTGAAGGTAGAGACACATGATTCTTAGTACCAGTAAATGCATTCTCTATATAAGGGCTTTGTGGCAATACAGAATCTTTCTTCTACGCAATTTTGTGTTTTAATATTCATCGGATTTACAACAAAACAAATTCATTATCAAAAGTTTACATACAAATTCCATTGATAATTCTTTACAGTTGTAAAGTTACTTTTGAGCTCACCTGTCACAAAGTGACAGGGTGAGGTTTTGTGATCGCTTTGCGTCCGCCGTCCGTCCGTAAACTTTTACTTTAAATGACATCTCCTCATAAACCACTAAGCCAATTTCATCCAAACTTCACAGGAATGTTCCTTTGGTGGTCACCTTTAAAAATTGTTCAAAGAATTTAATTCCATGCAGAACTCTGGTTGCCATGGCAACGGAAAGAAAAAACTTTAAATATCTTGTTTTAAAAAACCTAAGCTAGAGCTTAGATATTTGGCATGAAACATCTTCAAGTGAGTGTCTACCTAGTTTGTTCAAATAAAATCCCTGGGGTCAAAATTGGCCCCGCCCCAGGGGGTCATTGATTTCCCCTATATGCATATAGTAATAACTTACAAAATCTTCTTTGAAAGAACTCAAAGAGTTAGAGCTAAGATATTCAGCATGAAACATCTTCTAATGGGTGTCTACCAAGTTTGTTCAAGTAAAAGCCCTGGGGTCAAAATTGGCCCCGCCCCGGGGGTCATTGATTTTCCTTATATGTGTATAGCAAAAACTTAAATAATCTTCTTTGAAAAAACCCAAATAGCTAGAGTTTAGATATTAAGCATGAAACATCTTCTAGTGAGTGTCTACAAAGTTTGTTCAAATAATAGCCCTGGGGTCAAAATTGGCCCCGCCCCAGGGGGTCATTGATTTTCCCTATATGCATATAGTAAAAACTTAAAAAAATCTTTTTTGAAAAAAACCCAAATAGCTAGAGTTTAGATATTAAGCATGAAACATCTTCTAGTAAATGTCTACAAAGTCTGTTCAAATAAAAGCCCTGGGGTCAAAACTGGCCCCGCCCCAGGGGTGTCATTGTTTTTAACTATATGTGTATAGTAAAAACTTAAAAAATCTTTTTTTAAAAAACCCAATGAGCTAGAGCTTAGATGTTTAGCATGAAATATCTTCTTATGGATGTCTACCAAGTTTGTTCAAATAAAAGCCCTTGGGTGAAAATTGGCCTTGGGGGGGGGGGGGGGGTTGGGTGAGGTCATTGTTGTTCATTACATGTGTGTAGTAAAAACCTAACATTGTGAAACATCTTCTAATGAGTGTCTTCCAAGTTTGTTCAAATAAAAGCCCTGGGGTTTAAACTGGCCACGCTCCGGGGGCCTATAAACAGGTGAGCGACCTCAGGGCCATCATGGCCCTCTTGTTATATTGATATAATTGCATCTAAAAAGATATTGATAATTTGAAGAGCTCTTACACTAAATGTGTGAACACTCATTTTAACATGATACATGACCTTGTCCCTGCTGAAATCAAAAAATGATGAGTCATTGCCACCAGTATAGAGCTATGTCACCTTCTACCTCTGTCTGGCCAGGCTGTATACTGTAGACTGACTCAGTAATCATCTTGGTATCCCCAAAATTGGTAATGGAATGTTACAAACATGAAAGCTGGTCAAGTTCATTTGAAAATTTCAGGGGCTATGGGTAGAGCATATATGAAAATACGTTACCAGTTTTTGTTTTCATTTTGATTGAAACATTTATCTTGTTTTTCATATATATGATTATGATGGGTTCGTTCAGGAATAATGTAAGAAGCCTGGAGAAGCAGAAGTTAATAGAACTTTGTGTTGCACTCAGTTTTAAATATGTTACTGTTAATCAAAATATTTTAGCTCAATATACTTGTACATGGAATTAGTTGTTTTATATGTAATTGAGAAGTATTTTTTTGTAAATATTTGATACCAGCAAGGTATTCATGTTTATGTTTAAGTTTTTTATACATTGAAGTCTTATTAAGAAGTTTTGGTATTTTACTTCAGCAACAAGATAACCTCATTATTTTGCACCTACGCAAAAAACAAAAGTGCATTTTATTTTGGAAGAAACACAGAACTTCCTAAAAATTTTAATAAATTGGTATATATTCTGGATTTATGCTTCCAAATATCCACTTTGCTTTTTTTTTTAAAACATGTATTATGTAAAAGAAAGTTAAATACTATTTTCTTGATAATTGAATTCCTGTTTAGCTTATTTAATTACTGACCAAAAAGAATAAATGGACCAAGTCTTTATTCCATGTTCAATTTTGCCTATTTCCAATAAGTTCCATGATGAATTTTGATGAGTTTAAACAGTAAACCTCCTACTTATTTTAATATTGATGTAACGTATATAACGTAGAATAGATACATGTACTTCTGCATATCGGCAAGACATGAAGTTGTGAAGATATTGCAGGCAGGGGAAGTTTCATTAGTTTTATATCATTGATAAGTTTTTTTATGTCGTTGATAAGTTTTTAATTACTTGAAAAAGATAGTCATTAGTGTAAATAGTACTTTTTGTTTCAGATATATTATTTTGTTTCCATAGTGGTATTAAAGTGTTTATGTTTGATATTGCCGTGTTACCTGTTAAAGTACATGTCTTAAGACTGTATTTTGTTCTGTTTTGAGTTTATGCTTTAGTGCTTTAACTATCATGTTTGTTATTTTCTATCAGTTTTATTGGTTTAATAATATTTTATTGCATATTTTGTACATGATTAATTCACACAATCTAACATCAATATCTTAAGCATGAATATAATGTACATACAAAAGGGTTGGACCAAAAGTTATACCAACATTATCTAGGGTCCTCCCCTGAAGGTCTATCTTGTTGGCTTAATGGTCACATAGTAAGTAAATGTGGTTTTTAGAAATTCTGAGATATTTGTTTATATGATAAGCGATATTAATTTCATGTATTTTAACTGGTAGAAAAGAATCGCTTAACCTGAAAACAAAGAAAATTACAAAATGACTTAATGAGGTAAAATGGAAAAAAAAAATATATGCCATTAACTATTTGCCACTATAATAAACGCACCAAACCTTGATTTGCAGCAGTATTTTAATAAATTTAATATGAAAATAAATATAGTATATGTGTAAACAAAATTAGTGTTAGAGTGTTATTATTACTATGCTCATTTGATCTCCAGTCCATCAAAATACATGGACTTAGTTTTTTCTTCAACTCAATTTAAAGGCACCCGTTATGTCACAAATCCATATTTTTTTTTAATTCTTTAGAAATGTCAAACATGTGTTTAGTCATGTTAAATAATTGATTTAGAGCAAGTTACATATTTAACAACTGAAGAAAGTAGCGCTGAATGTGCAGTTATGTGTCACAAAGGTAGCTAAATGTAAACAAAGTAGTATTTTGACTTTTGTACATAATAATAATTCACTATAAATATACAAGTTGCCAGAGCAAAAGAAACAGAAAATATTTCATAAATGTGGCTTATTTTGTATTTTTACAAAAGAAAAACAAAAAACTAAATGATACCAAAAATAAAATTTTTTGAGAAATAAAATTGATAGCATTTCTGTGGCAAAATTAGCTTTTACACTACAACCTAACATAGCTATGTAAGAATAGTCAATAGTTATAAGTACATTTGTATTTATGATAACCATTGTATTTGCACTTTTTCTGATAATGCATGTTAAATGGAAGAAATGACTTTTCTCTGATAATTTTATCTGATACACTTAAATTTGATACATTTTACTTTATTTTTATGTTCTTGTGAAACATGGCTTTGATATGTAGATTTAATAACTTTGGGCATTTCTTAAATTAATGATGAGAAAGAACATACCATGTTACATTTTAACATTTGATCATTTTTGTAACAGAATATATGAAATTTTGATGTTAACATTTATATAAAAAAATTCTAATTTCTACGTTTCTAGTCATTAATACTACTCAATTTAGATATTTATGCTTTATTCTTTTATAGTTAAATTTTAAACTAGATACATAGTATACTTGTAAAATAGTATACACGTTAAATTAAGACTTTAATGGATGATAGATTGGTATATAAAATGTTCAAGAAAATAGCCTGCTGGATGTTTGCTATTTATTTAGACAGTTCTTATTTTATATTTTTCCCTAAAACTGATCAATGGTTTTCTCCCGTTTGAAAAATGGACTAGTCCAATAAGATGTGTAGTATAGGTTAAGGAAACATTTTTTTCATAGATCGTTTTTCATGTTTTTTTTTAGTCCCCTACCGGTTTACCGGAGGGGACTTTAGGTTTACCCTCCGTCCGTCTGTCCGTCTGTCTGTCCGTCCGTCCGTCTGTCCGTCCGTCCACAAAACTGGATCCCGTGATAACGCAAAAAGATCTGAAAATATTTTAATGAAACTTGATATATGGATAGATGGCAGTATGGAGATTATGCACGTCTTTTTCTTTTCTTCCTATGTTGAAAATTCTGGTTGCTATGGCAACAAATAGACTGAAAATATGGCAAATTTTACACATAACCTGGATCCCGCGAGAACGCAAAAAGTACTGAAAATATTTTTATGAAATTTGATATATATGGATAGATGGCAGTATGGAGATTATGCACGTCTTTTTCTTTTCTTCCTATGTTGAAAAATTCTGGTTGCTATGGCAACAAATAGACTGAAAATAAGGCAAATTTTACACATAACCTGGATCCAGTGATAACACAAAAAGTACTGAAAATATGTTTATGAAACTTGACATATGGGTAGATGGCGGTATGGAAATTATGCACATCCTTTTCTTATCTTCCTATGTTGAAAATTCTGGTTGCTATGGCAACAAATAGTCTGAATTTCAAGATTTCTGATTCTAGTTTTTAAGTTTTTTCACTATAAGTTCTTTATTTCTTAAGGTATTTTCTTCAAACTTTAAATATAAGTTGCTTGTCATCAACCACATCATATGTGACAAAGTTTACAACTCTAGCACATAATTTATCAGAATTACCTCCCTTGAACTTAAAATTTTCATGAAAAAAACATTGTTTTTTTTTAATAACTTCTTTTTCTGAATGTATCTACTTCAAACTTCATATAAATGTTTCTTATTATCACTCAACATTAAATTTTGTGAGTGTCCAATACTCTAGCAAGACTATTTCCAGAATTATGCCCCTTTTGAACTTTTTTTTTGAGAAATTGGTAATTTTTACTCCAACTTCTTCAATCATGATAGGATTTTAAAAATGTTATATTTTGATAACAGGGATGTTTAAAAAATAACTTTATAGAGTGTCTTTCAGTCCGTCTGTCTGTACATAAAAACTGTTTCCTGTGATCACTTTTAAAGAACTTTTTCAACAAATTTACTTAAAATAGGAACCTAAGTGAATGGCCAATGGCCCTTCAGAATGTTGCTTGGGCTCTTACCGGTAGGGGACTTATGGATTGCTTGCAATACTATGATAATTGCTTGTTTTCATAGATCTTTTTTCATGTTTTATGTAAGCATGTTTTCAAATATCATTTCTAATACATGACTTTTTTCATTCATTTTATTTCAATATCAAGTTAGTAATACTCTAAATTTCACCTCAAATTTCCAGAGCAGATTTTTTTTGTATCCTGAAGTGTTGTTTTGACAAATTGTGCAATAGTTGTGTTCAGTTTCCTTCTTTTATTGTTTGTGGGTAAAGATATATGATGATATATAATTGAACTATGCAATCCTATTTGATAGGAATGTTTTAAAAGAAAATAAAAGTGAAAGCAGCATGAAGTTTTTGATACTTTTACTTCCTACTTTACTCTGTGATAATAGTAATATAGGTCCATGCTTTACTGTACTTTACTGGTCAAGAATGATGCCCATTGAGGCTATTTGTACACATACTTACAGTTGATTTACATAAATACTTGTATACCGGTATATGGAATGTGCTTTACAAAGATGGTATCGTTGAGATGGGTTTCGTAAGCACACTTATGCAGTAAAGAACTGATAATGCCAATTCAGTCCTATGCACAAACCCAAAATTTCCAGTATTCCCCCAAAATTTCCTATCATTGCCAGTGTTGAGCATTTAATTATAATTACACGGCTTGTCACAGTATCACTGATAGCAGCACCCTAGAATGTTTTATGATCCTATCATGTTTCAAGAATGTATAGTATTAGCTGGAGGATATAGAGAACATTTTAGATATAAGGAAAACTAAGATTTTCATAGATACATTCAATTTGAAATACATTGTAAGATAAAGACTAAAAAGACTGGATTACATTAAAAAGGATTTTAATCACTTACAACTCACAATCACAGGGAGGTACAGTGTTGGGATAGTTGGGATAGTGTAAAAATTAATTTTAAAAAACAAAAATATTATATAAGTTTTTTATTTCTGAAATTGCTTTTTACACTATCCCAAAACTGTGCCGAGTTCCTGTGCTCACAATATGAATACTATAATGTAAATTACTTTCATGGTAAATGTATATCATGCCTCAGACATTTATATTTTTTTAAGGAGCAAAATAATGTTTAGTGATAATAATGGGTTTAAAGCATTATTGATGCTTATCATTCAATTTGGTTGAAAAAAGAGCTCTGAAGTGAGAAAAAATGTTAAAAAGGTAGCAAAATGTAAACAAAGTAGTATTTTGACTTCCATACAAAATACTAAATCACTTTAACTATACCAATTGCAAAAGAGCAGAAAATAGTAAAAATTTGATGACCTTTAAGCTATTTTTAGGAAACCATAACTGGACACCAAAGTAACAAGATCTGCCAGAGGAGACAGTACAAGCCGAGCTGGACTAAATACTGGACAAAGTAACGGAAGTCAAACCTTTGAACAAAATACTCAAATAGCATAAGATATAGATATTTTTCTGCATCAGTAACGAGAAAACACTCAAATGTTGAATATTTTTGCACCTCATAGTAAAATTTGACCATGTCATTAAAAGTTAAACAGCCATTTCCATGCTCTAATGAAAAAGACAATAATTTGCAATTTGAAAACTATTCCTTCAGTGAAAGAAAATGATAAGAGCAAAATGTATGTAATTTTTAAGTAAAGTTGTAAGTTCAAAGAGAAAATATCTCTTGAAATAAAGATGCTAGAGTTATGAACCTTGTCATGCATGATGTAAGTAATGACAAAGAACAATTATTTTAAGTCAAGAGTAGATATCATTTACACAGAACGTGACAAATGCCCCTAAAGGATTCTAGTTATAAACCACCAATAACATGTTAAGTATGGTGGTAAAAATTGACAAAGTTCGAACCCCAGCAACGACCTTTAAGTTAGACAAAGAAACCTGTGTCTTCACGGTTCACAACACATTGTCCATCTATGGTGACTTTATATTTAAAAAGAAAATGAAACTTTCATGTATATGGAAGTTACAGAGCGGACACAACAACCACCATTTATATGTCTTAAGGGCAACACATCATACATTTATGATAATTTCATATGTGAAATAAAAAATATAATGCTTTCATGCATATTAGTTTCAGAGCATACACGACCATCTCTGCCTATATGTATATTAACATCAAGATTGACAATTGAAAGTTTGGACCGCCACAGTGACCTTGACCTTAGTCGTAGGAACCCGAGCCTTGTTCGCGACACACCATACATCTATGGTTATGTCATATATGAAAGAAAAAAAATATTTTCATGCATACTGAAGTTTCAGAGCGGACAGGACCACCACCTTTTATATTTATATAACATAAAAAATGACAAAGTTTGAACCCCAACAGTGACCTTGACCTTAGTCGTAGGAACCCGAGTCTTGTTCGTGAAACACCATACATCAATGGTTATCTCATATATGAAAGAAAAAGCAAAATCCTTTCATGCATACTAAAGTTTCAGAACGTACACGACCACCACTGTCTATATGTATGAAACCGGACAGACTGACGGTTCGATTTTAATATGCCACTCTTCGGGGGCATAATAAACATCTAAGTTCAAAGGGGAAATAATTCTGGAAATATTCATGCTAGAGTTATGAATATTGTCACACATGTATAAGGAACATATAATTTAAGTTAGAAGTAGATACCTTAAGAAATAAAGAAGTAAGTAAAAAGTCACATTTTTTTTAGGAAAAAAATGAGTTCATGGGGAAATATTCTTAAAAAATATTGGTGCTAAAGTGAACAACATTGTCACATATGATGTAGTTGTTGGTAAGGAACACATATTTGAAGTTTTAAGTCAATCCCTTATGATGAAATGAAGACGTAGAGTAAAAAATAACATTATTTTATGGAAAATTATATGTTCAAAGGGAAATTGTTCTGTAAATACTGGTTTTTGAGTTTAACACCTTATCATGATGATAAGGAATACATGTGTACATACAGATGTATAATGAAAATTAATGACCCTTCGGGGCGGGGCCAATTTTTACCACAGGTAACTTGATAGACACTCAGTATAAGATGTCTCATGCCAAATATCTAAGCTCTAGCTCTTTGGATTTTTTAAAAGAAGAGTTTACAAGTTCTGCATGGGATTTTATTCTTTAAACACCTTTGGTAGAGCTTTATGCAAGGTACACTCCTGCAAAGTTTTAACAAATTTGGCTATGTGGTTTAGGAGTAGAAGTTGTTTAAATAAATTTTTGTCTCACGGACATTGTCCTCAGATGAGCTAATAAAAAAAAAGTTAGTTAAAATATTTACTGCACATGGGCATTAATTTAAAGTATGTACGCTGGTGCCAACTTACAAACCGAGGTGAGTTGGACAGCTCTACATGTACTTTATAATAAAAATATCACTTACCTGGTCACTTAGTTAAGAGTCTTGCAATTTGCAGTAAAAAATTACAAACAATGTTTTTTTTGGCTTTTGTTTTTAGCGTTTTTTTCTTTTTTCTTTTTTTCTTTTTTTTTTTTGGGGGGGGTGGGGGGGCATGAGTGACAATGACACTTAACTATGAGAGTTTATTAATCAAGGAGATGATTATCACTTATAAAGGTTTATCCCAACATATAATTCATTCAGTAGCTAAAATTTATCTTGTGATATTAAGTATATTTACAAATAATTCAAATAATTGCTAAGTTTCACAATTCACTTCCAAGGGCCGCAGACCCAGAGAAAAAAACATCAGAAATTTGATCCTTCAACGTTAGGGCCATTAGATAAGAACACAGAGGACCAATTAATGATGACAAGACTCTCAACTCATTGGACGTGTTAATGGGAGATATACAGTTAGTAGTGATTTACTAGCTGATAAGCCCTTACTGAGATTCAGCAGGCTGGAAGGGTTTATGCGTAGGACTGAATTGAAACTGATAACTGCCACATATCTGGTCTAATGGGGTGGCTTATATAAATCTATCCTTCAATGTATGATGATGTCAGATACCATATAAAATGATTTGCATCATAGATAAATTGTATACCTAACATTTTCAATGAGTCATTTAAAATATATCAAATTCAGTTCTTGTTCTTGTCAGCTAGAAGACAAAATTGACAGGACAGATGTCCGTGGTAACTACCCATACCCAGGTTAACTTTGAAAAGTAAATTCCAGGACTATAAAATCACAGTCTGGGCCTCTTCAGCACATTGAAGCTCTAACAGTTATCTTCTTTAAGTTAATAAAAGTTTCCAATTGACATTGAAAATCATTTTATGACTTGTATTCCAATTGAAATGAAAAGATATAAAGTCTATTTTAGAAAAAAGTTAATCCTTTCTTTATCTATAGGGAATCTTTTGAATTTATGTCATGGAGTTGGCAAACTGAAATTTGAACAGTCTATTCAAAGATTAAAAGAATTCTAATATCAAAATTATAGAGCCTGGTTGTTCTGCACAGATGTCTCTTCACTTTTGGTTCCAGCAGGTAAAAGTATAACAATATGATTTGCAAAATTAAGTTGAGGGAAAGACAAGAACCAGCGTTTGTTTTGATCTGAAGGACCATTTTCTTTGTGGTAATTTCTTAATCTTAGTGGTAATTTGTTCATCTTTTCGGTTGTTCTTGAAGTTTCAATGTATCTGCTTACAACATATACAAAATATACTATATCATGTTCACGTTAAAATTGATAAAAATAAATAAATAAGTTATTATAAGACTATATGACATTATCATTTGTTTAAAGAGATCTTCAAAATGCAGTTTATTTCAATCAATTTGTGGGGTGGAAAACGATTTAATTTTGTGACGTTCTAAGCTGCAGATCATATGACAACAACAACAAAATGTCTTGACAGATAGAAAGAAAACATTAAAACGAACAGAAAGTCACCTCCTCCCTCTTTTAAACTTAAAAGTGTTCTGATCTTTGTTGGAACATTGACATCTGCAACCATGGCTGGCGATATCAATGAGATTGGCACCCAATTTTCAAAGAGTGTAAGGAAATTTTATCGTTTTATCTTCGTTAAATAATTTTTATTTAGTTCTAATTCATACTGCTTAAAAATCGTTTACGATCATTCTAAGCAGGTATACATTGTATACATTTTTAAGAGACAGCTATGAGATACAAGGGAATCCGGGAACTAGTCCCTAGCTCTTATTGAATAGACCCCTTGGTTCTTTAACATGCCCAGTGTATCAGGTGGGAAAAGAGTCAACTCGGCCCTATACCAACTCGCCTTACTTGGCAGGGGTCAACTCGGCACGGGTCAATTGGCCCTATTTACAAAAATATATATAACATATGAACTTTGCTTTGCATGTTGTTAAGGTAAATGAATAATGAGAAATATCTTATTATTATATAATTATACTTCTGCCGAAATAAGTACATCTAGATTTTTTTTATTTATTTGTCTTGCAGATTCGATAAAATTAATATAGATCGATCTAATAAAAATGTGTTTCCTTAGAGGCATTTTGTTTGTAAAGTAATATTCAAAAAGATATGAAACAAAAACGTGTTTACTTCATATCATAAGCTTCTAATTAATTGCAGGTGGTCACTAATCTAATGAATGAATGAGTCAATCATAATTATCACCTAATTAATCAGTATCCTTAACATACACACTGATTGATAATAATAGCCCGTAACAATATATATTTCAACACATTGTTTGACACTGAAGGTATTTAAGTCAGAAATACAGTGAGATACGCAATCGGTTATCTATACCCGCTATTCTACTGACTGCTGCTAATTCGGAAACTGTCAATAGGTGTATCATAAATATTTACAATAAATAGTGATAACACAAACCTAAATATTAATAATTGAAAAGTGGGCCGAGTTGACCCGTGCCGAGTTGGAATAGGGCCGAGCAGCCCGAGCTGACTTGGGGGCTGAGTACGTTTTAGGGCCGAGCTGACCCGGATTCTATCAGGTGTATAGCACTGATACATGCGAGGATGACCTGGATTTCTTGCAATACACCACTAGGTAGGTGGAACACTAAAAGTGTCTCTGAAAAATCCTAATGTTATTACCCAGGATCGAACCCGGGACCTCAGGAGTGATAATCAGTGGTCTACCCAAGTGAGATATAGCGCCATCACAATTCACGTTTACATGCTAACGAAGTCCTTCATTGAAAGACATGGCATTTTCTTTTTTTTAACATTTTGACGCTTATATCGGAAAGCGGATTTGACCCATGTATAAAATAGCTTCAAATCTGCGGTTACGTCTAAATATTTGGACTACATGCTAACCCAGTGATTTCAGGAGTTTTTATCGGCAAATTTTCATTTTCTCATTTTCAGTTGAACTTATACACATGTTATCTGTTATCTAAGAGCCTTTGAAGTCATTGTCCCTAAATTTGGCTTTCCACATTTTTGTGTTGCCTATACAGAGTAGTGGAGACATAAAGGGATCATTTTTCCATTGTCTGTCAGTTCGTCCATCAGAAAACTTGTCCAGACTACTCCTCAAAAACTACTGGTGCAATTTCATCCGTGATGATTTTTGAGTTTATTTTTACTGGGCACTGGCTATCTCAAGCTGTCTGTCATCATAGAGGGCTTCTCCCCAGGCCAGGACCAGATTCTTCGCATCATTGAACACAGAAAGACAATAGAAGAAAGGCACCTTTTCTGGGAGACAGCAGCATCTTTTGAGAGGCACACCCTTCCCAGTTAGTTAGGTCATACCAGCAAAGTGACCAAATAGGTCACCAGTCTGTAGTTCTGGCTTCCATGACATTACATGTCGCTTTTATTTTGACGTTGTGCGACAGTAAAGTTATGGGTCAACCCTTTTTGCAAAGGCTACCGGAATTTTGACAGTTTGTGTGCCATACCTAAAGACCTATTAAAATCACCCTTATTAATCAAATTTGGGTCAAATAAGAATACCATTTCACAAACAAATCAATTTGAATCAATTCATGTTTTGTTTTTAAATGAAACTTCAATGACATTGTGTACCCAACTATTTGTTAGGGTAATATGTAGAGAATGTTTACCACTATAGATGAAGTCTGCTTTCAAATGAAATCTCGTTGGACTTCAAGTTTTGGGAATTCTAGCATCTGTTTTTAGTAACAGACCATACACTATTTTTAGTAAGTATATGATTTTAAATAAAAACAAACAAATAATTCATGAATCATCACTCAAATCAATATAAATCCAACATGTTTTAGGTACAATGTCTGTTATTGAATCAATACGCCATTATTCATAATTGCAAAGCCATGTTTTGAATTAAAAATAGCATTTGGGTCACGGGTCACCAAATGACATGCAAATGTATCCGAACCTTAATTCTCGCTAGTCAAGTGATAATTAGGGCAGCAATGACGGCAAATTTTATGAAATGTGAACCCAATCTTACGTTCTGTGTTCAAAAATATAGACTGAAATGTCCCAAGTATATCTAACTACCTGTATTAAAATAGCTTTTGTCTAGATCATGCAAATTAATTGAATTACAGCATGACATAAATATGTCTCGGTACTGGTTGACTTTTGATACGGGATTGGCTTCAGCGAACAGGTCAAGCAGTACTATAAAACCAATGTTCAGAAAATGTGTAGTTCACATTGTAAGAGTCTTGTCTCACTGCATGGAATAAAGAACCTTCAAGTTTTATTTGTGGTTGATCTTGAAAATATCAGTGTGTAAAACCACCAATTGACCATCAAGTAGCTATATTGTAGTTTCTATGTTGTGAAAGAATTCAAAGTCCCTGATGACATTTTAATCGGCAAATGATATATGTCAGCAAGTCACACTATACTCTGTCATGGAGGTCCCTTTTAACAAGTATTACAATTTTTGTTCTTCTTGTAATAAGTCAATGGAATGGATATTAGAATTTCTACATGTACATGATGTATATTGTATATTCTAACATGCCTACATACTTCGTGGTCAATTCATACACATCAAAACTCCAAACTGGTGTTAAATAGCATATAAACACATCTCAGGCTGATGTTATTTCTTAAATGTACACTCTGTCCTATATTATGTTCTTTTATATGTTTACAGGTTGGGTTGATATACATTTTCAACTTGATTGTTGGTACCGGAGCTCTTACAATGCCCAGAGCTTTTGAACAGGCTGGATGGGTTCTAAGCTTGGTCATAATTATTGTTCTATCTTTCATGAGGTAAACAATAGTACATGTATCTTTATAATATATATATTTTGTAACCATATCTTCATGATTGAGTTCAAAAGAATTGTTTCTAAATTCAAAATTTCACCATTTTTCATGTTTAAATGTTGAATTCTGCTTAAGCTGGTGATAGGGGGCATGGACAGTTTGATATTGTATAAACCAATATTTACTTTTTTCTTATCAGTCTATTGGCTTTATTTGAAATAATGTAACTATAACATTTTGACTTTTCTTATTGTTTAATCTTGTATGTAAGTGGCTATGATATTGTCAAATTCTGTATCCTACAATTACATCATCATGAAGTTATTGTTCTTTGGACATCAGTTTTGTACATATTTTATATTTTAAGAGTTACATCCGTTCATGTACTATTGAAGATTGTTTAATTATCTACTGAAGAAGTTAAGAGCTCATTATAAGGACAGTATTCAAGAACAATACCACTTGATATCTCTTAAGTATGTTGATAATGTTGGCCATGTACAATTTGTTCATGTGATATATCTAAGTGTTGAAGTGGCACTAATCATTCTTTACCACTTAGTTATGCATTAAACAGTCATGATTCATAAGCATTGTATATTTGTAACTTGACATGAATCATACTCTTAAAAAATACAATCATAAATATTTTGCTGATTTTGCTAAATTTTTTGTATATCTCATCAACTTTTATTTTACAGTTTTATGACAGTAACATTTGTAACTGAAGCTATGGGTATAGCTAATGCTTTACTGAAGAAACACAACACACACAGAACTGTAGTAAGTAGAGCTGACATCAATAGAGACGATATAGATGTATCGTTGATATCATGTTGATCATTGATATTTTTCTGTTGATCAATAATCAATACACATTTGAAAAAATCATTTTTTTGGATAAATTATTCACTAAGAACATATACAAGAGCAGGTGGCCTTGTCAAACACTAATCTGTTGTTACATAATGGACACATTTCATAGCACTGATGACAAAATATGGTTGTAAAAAAAATCATGCAAAGGTCATTAAGAAATGAAACACAACATATTTGCATGAACTAAACATTAATTTACTAAAATCATTTAAACAGCTATGAAAAAGTTTTATATTCAAGAAATTAGGAGTATGTATCAATATCTCGCCGATATTTGTCATTCGATATCGGTTTATTGTCAATATTCTTTGCACTGAATCAATGACAGCACTAAATATAAGATTACTTTTTGTTTTTCTGTACAAAATGTACTTTGTGATTTCATTAAGCAAATCATGCCAATCAGGAAGTTTTCATACAATTTAACAACTCTTGTATGCTGGTGAATGTGGATCATGTAGAAACATGGCATAGTCATAAAAAGCTTAACATACATGTATATACTGTGTATGCGGAAATTTCTGTGTGTCGAAAAGTTAAAATTCCAGACATTTTCCTTTAGGAAATATAAGCAAGTTCCCTTTCTGCATCAGTCTAGTATTTAAGGAGAATTTTGTCTTACCTATTAAGGGTATTATTGTAACAGGAATGATCCCCTTTAGGTATGATTTAAATGATAACATTGGCAACAAACATTTAGCGATACATAATCAGTTTGAGTTAAGCACAACTCGCAATGGATTTCAGTCAAACTTTGACAGAATGATTGCAATCGGGGGCACTGGCTCATATTGTTAAGATTTTTGTGTTACATGATGTATATGATTATTTCTAGCAGAATTATGGCTGTTTGTTTGTTAGTTGTTTTTTTTCACATGTAAATTATAATATTTGGAAATTGCAAGAAGAGCTGGTTTGTGACAATTCTTTTCATTTCTTTTGACAATAGTTGTTATCCGGAACTCGGCAAATATGGGTTTTTCCAAGCTAATCCCTTGGTACAAACAAATTTTTACCTGTTGCTTTTATTTTCGAAGCTGTAACTGTAAAAGTTTGAATTGTATCCCTGGATTAGCTTGGAAAACCTGAAAAATTCTTAATTCCTGAGTAAGTGTATTGTGTTGTCTAACACTTTTAATTTATATGCTACAACTGATTCAAGTGAGAAGTATCAAGAAAGTGACTGTAATTTGCAGATATACAACAAAGGTACTGTACTGGTTTATAATCCAGGAAGTCTCTGAAGTAACAACCAGTTGATATATAACTGAAATATTGCTAAAATAGCATACATTATCATATTTGATGTATTAGGTGGTTTGATGAAAAAACAACTTTGAGTGGTAACTAATGATCTTTTAACTACTAAAATGAATTGTAAAAATGTAGTATTCAATAAAGTCTATCCATATAATAATTTATCAAGTTAGTATATATTTTATCAGAGTGTAAATGCTGGTGCTGAAGATGATGACGAAGTTGAACCATTGCTGGCTAATGGAAGACATGTTAATGGTGAGATATATAATTACAACAAATGTGCATTACATGTACTACCATATGATGTCCTTAATTTATCTACTCCGAATAATGATTGTGTTAATTAGATATGTTACTTAGATAGTTTAATTACAGCTGAAGTAAGAAAGCATGCTGTCAAACCAATGATCTGTTTTAATATACAGGCATGATTTAATATGCAAAAGTTTAATTTCCCCTCATTTTGATCATGTGAGAACGGCTAATATATTTAGGCTGTATTTTAATTGAATTATCTCTCTTAGTTGATTTAAAAATTCCCTGCATTCCTGTTGTTATACGGTCAATATAATACATATACCAGTAGTATTTTTGTTAGCCTCATGTATTTCATGATAGATTATTAAAATTAATAGAGCATTTGTTTGGTAAATTTTTGAACTTCTGCTGTAATTATTTTTTTGTACTAAATTTTGTTCTAGTTTTCAGGTTTTAGAAGTCAATTAATGCTGTACATTAAACTACTAGGTCTTGTATTAATAATTGGTGGATGCTTTTATAGATAACAATTTAATTATTGATCTAGTTTCTTGTCATATTTCAGGTATAGAGAAAATATGATGTGACAGTGTATTCATCTTACAGTCTTCGTTTTAACTAATACAAATGAGCCGCATCACGACAAAACCAACATAGTGCGTTTGCAACCAGCATGGATCCAGATCAGGCTGTGCATCTGTGCAGTCTGATCAGGATACATGCTGTTCGCTATCAGTTTCTCTACTTGTAATAGAGTTGGTAAGCGAAAAGCATGGATCCTGATCAGACTGCCCGGATGCGCAGGCTGGTCTGGATCCATGCTGGTCGCAAACCCATTATGTTGGTTTTGTCATTATAGGCGCGGCTCAAATGTACATATCACCACAGAGACAAACCATATCATATCATAGATATCATTGACATAGTAATGTATCAAGTATAAGTAATTGCATGTTTAACCATTACAGCCTACAGAGGAATCACGTTTAATTGGTAAACTATAAAATAGTGTGGTGGCACATTATTGCTATGTTACCTTGGAAATCAGCAAATAATTTTTTATTTTAAAATGTAAAAAGGAAAAAGAAATTGTTCAGCATTAATCAAAATTTAATTTTAGGTTCTTGTATTTATATATAATTATGCATTCAGAGATATTAAGATAAATTTGAAAATTTGATCTGGTCTCTTTATTGTAACATTACGACTTATATGCTTCAAAACGAGTTTTAATTAGTTTTGGCATTGTTTGAATCTGGATTGTTTTTGGCTGAAGAAATGATTGTAATATTTGTTGAATTTCAAACACATAGCAATTCAAGGTTTGCTAGACAAGTATTTGATAGAAATTTGTTATACAATAGTTCTGAAATCAATAGATTTTCTTAGTGCTAGAATTTCTGTCTTTTATTTTCTAATTTTCTCAAACTATCAGTAATAACTACAGTCAAACTTGTGAATAAAGGTCATCCATAGAATAGATCATACATGGTCCTTAAAAAAAAAGTGGTCTTTATTCGGAGTGTATTCAGTTGTATTTTTATCAATGAAGGTTCTTCAAAGAGTGGTCTTTAAGTACAGGGTGGTCTTTATTTGAAGGTGGTCTTTAACACAAGTTAATACACTTTATTCAAAAGTTGAATCAATGTGAACTTTATTCAAAAGTTGAATCAATGTCAACAGAATCTCAAGTTTGAATAAGCATACTTGTACATAATACATGTTTCTATTTTATTGTATATGTTTCTTATCACTATACATGTAATTGTCTTGTGCTGAGGTAATGAAGTTTATACTCAGGGTCAGAAATTAATTTCAATATAAATATGATAGTTGATCATTTCACTGAAAGAGGTTGTTGAATAGATCTTGCAAACTTGGTTGCAATTTCATGAAAATCATGATTTCATATAAGATTGATTGCAAGGTAGAGAATATCTGAATAAGTCTGATGCTATTTCTTTAATCTTGTTCCATTTTTGAAATATTTTATCTTTCATACACCTTTCCCCTTTTATGTTCTTTTAAAATGTCATTCTGTAACTTATTGATTTTTCATCACATGAAATCACTTGTTTTCAGTGTGTTATCACTATTAATTTATTATATTTATTAATAAATATTACATAGTATTACATTTAAGATCGTGTTCTATTTATAATTATCAGCACTTCAGTAATTTCCAGTTTAATGATATTGAGTGATAAAAAGAATTTTACAACAGTTGTCTTTTCATATAGTTTTAATATAAAACTTATTCCTGAAATGTTATAGAGCTTGCCACAGAACCTTTATTGTAATTCTTTCCTAGAATTGTTCCAACAGATTGTACCCATGCAACCAGTGCAGACCAAGATCTGCAGCTTTCTGATCACAGTCTGCATTGTTTGATATACAGTCAGTATATATGTTTTGAAATTTTCCCTAAAAAAGTACATGTTTTGAAATTTTCCCTAAAAAAAGTGTTTTTTTTTACAAGTCCATTTTAGGTAAGGGTTAATTTCTGTCTACTGGTATATATCACAAGTGTGAGTGGAACAGTGGTTAAGGTCATTGAGTTCAATCACTTGCCCCTCACCGGTGTGGGTTTGAATCCCACCAGGGACTTTGGTTTCTTCATGTGAGGAAGCTATCAAGGTAGCTAATGGAACGTTGGTGGTTCTACTGAGGTGCGGGGCTTTTTGTACCTGAAATAGTGTTCAGACGAGCATCTGAGGTCGTCCTCCACCAGTAAAGCTGGGAAGTCCTTATATGACCTATACTGTGTTGGTGTGACATAAAACCCTACAAATCTATCTTACTATATATGAAATGATAACTCAAGTAAAGTTTATTTAAATGTTACTATAGTTACATTAATTTCATCATTAATTCATATTATACAGTTATACAGTATTGATCAAGTAGCTAAGATTGTAAGATCACATATTGTAACTTTAATAACTTGAACACTTACTTTTAATGATATGAAAGAAGTTTGTGAAATTATTCCTGAAATAGCATTAAATTGGTTTCAGATTCATGCATGGCAGGAATTATCGTGCTATAATGATATCATTTATAAAATAATTTACATGTCCTATGTGGGATATAGCCGGAATTATAGTGCTATTAAATAATAATTATTAATGATATTTATTACAAAATTATTTACATGTCTTTATAATTTGCATATTTAACCATTCAATTTCAGTGCCTACATTCAGAATGGCTTTAACTTTTAACTTTAAAAGTATTTTAACTGGAAAACAATTTATATTTATTATTTATACTACACATACATTTCATTGAAAGTAATATATACTTATTTTTACTCACAGAGCCTGACATTTAGGATATTTAATTACTTTTAAGAAGGTTAACAAATTCTTTTGAAGCCAAATAAATTTTAATGGTATAATATTTGCTTTAATTTGTATCAATTTTGATAGACCATTGTGTCTTATAAATATAATGGATATTTAAGTATCTTTTTGATTGGTTGACCCCAGTTTGATTCTGTGATGGTGCTGATTACTTTTGTTCTAATTGATCATGAAATTCTTTCTACAGTCATTCATACTATATCTCTGATTTGGCATGTACAGAAATATTAGCAGTACCTTGCGAAAGTGAAGGCATCTAGTACTGGTAAACTGCTTGACAGCCTGTCCAGGAATGATGTGGTAGCTGGACCTGGTGCATCAGTGGATTTAAGGTGGCTAACTGTTGTGATCTGGAGAGTAAATAAAAACACACAAAAAAATCACCACCTCCATTAATCAGTAAATCTGGATAGTGAGGATAAAATGTGATATTGTTGGTGTTCCTTTAAAAGAAATGAATAACTAGAATCATGTTTTAATACTTTTCAGAAGAACCTCCAGATGCCAACCCATTTGAAATATCCATGAGAACAGAGCTGGTAAGTTCTTGAATTTCTCGAATTCTCTGTATTGAATATTATTTTGTATCAAGGAAAAAACACAAAATAAATGCGTAAGATTTAACAAAAAGTAATTGTAGATCAATTACATAGAGGATATTTGTTTGTTTCAGCGTAAGATCGAAAAATATTTCACCGAGTGAACACCAGATGCAATATTTTCCACGAGTGGCGTAGCCACGAGTGAAAATATAATAGCTGGGGTTCACGAGTGAAATATTATTTGATCTTACATGTAAAACAAACAAATTTTCTGTTTATTTCATGATTTTTTAACGATTTTTACACCATTTTACTGATTTTTGCCGCGTAACGTCATGCTCTTATCTTCATGACGTCATCAAATAATGACGTCACAATGTTGAAGCAAAATATAATTCCATGATTATTTTTAGATATTAGATGTTTTTCAGCACAACGTTCGTAGATATTTACGAACTACAGTTATCACGTACATTTTTTATTATGATTGACATCATTTCCGCTGAAAAAAACATTCATTAATGATAAATATTTTATTTTTACGCCAAATATAGTTCGGCTACTGTGAAATTATATTTGGTAATCATTACTGTGAAATTATCGGAATATAATTAACCGTTATAATTCAGTAATCTACTGCAAAACATGTAATAAATATTTACAATATGGTTTTTCACTGATAAAATAATTGTTTTATCAAACAATTCTTGTTACACTTGTATGAATCTTGTTATATTATCAAGCACAGAGCACAGATATGTGTATTGTACATTTGACAGCTGTTTTGATAAATTACCCTGATGATATTACTTAAGTCTTGGTTTTATTTTACAGGGTCACATGGCTGGGCTGTTTTTCAATAAAAGTAAGTCATTTAAAGACATTTTTTGTACTGATACTTCAAATTATAAACACCAATGTTCTTTTTGAGTTATTTGCCCCTGAAAGTGAGTTATTTCCTCTTTTTGATTATTTTCAAGAGCAGATAACCCAAAACTGTGACAAGCAGGACCTCATTTGATTTCAAATTTGTGTTTGTTACTTTTCCCCTGCCATGGTGACAGTGTACAAGTGAGCATCCTGCACTTTTCTTCAAAAGGAGGCATAACATAAAGAAATTCACTTAAGCATAGATTAAATCTGTTGCAAGGTTAGGGTTTCAGATTTTTATCAAAAGATAATGCTTATTAATAAGTGAATTTCTTAATGAATTTGCTTCTTATTGAAGCAAAATATAATATCTTTTAGATAAAATTGTATTTCACTTTGCATAATATTAACAAAAATTATTTGAAATTAACAAGGTAAGCTTGATTTTGAGTTATCTGCTCTTGGAAATAACTTTAAGAGCAGAACATAAATGCTGGTGATTCTCTTCAATTATTTTCTGTTCTTGTTTAAATTTTTTTTTTTGCCTATGTGAAAATTTCCAGTACTCCTTGAAACATTTGTAAAGCTATTTTAGCCGCGTCACGACAAAACCAACATAATGGGTTTGCGACCAGCATGGATCCAGATCAGCCTGCGCATCCCCGCAGTCTGATCAGGATCCATGCTGTTCGCTTACCAACCCTATTACAAGTAGGGAAACTGATAGCGAACAGCATGGATCCTGATCAGACTGCGTGGATGCGCAGGCTGGTCTGGATCCATGCTGGTCACAAACGCACTATGTTGGTTTTGTCTTGATGCGGCTCATTTCATGTTTACCAAACTGATTTTATTTGTTTATAGTGTAGAAAAGTTATCTCCTAAGTCAAGACACTTCTTTCTAATCAGTTTCTAATGTATCAAATGACTTATTAAAAATTTAATGGAAATATATTCTATATTATTTAGAATATTATATGAAGAATACTGACTTTAATATTTGTTAAGAAGAGCAAGGTGATTTTACACTTATTGCAGGGAATATAAATAGAATAGAAATGATTGTGTGCAGGCTTCATGTTTCTGTAAAATTGTACTACATTCTGTATTACATTATATCAGAAAACTAAACTGTTAAATATTGGTATATTTTGAATATTTTCAGTTGGGTTGTTTGTATTTAATGTGACTATAGTCATCTATTTGTATGGAGATTTGTCTATATATGCTGCAGCAGTGCCAAAATCTATCAGGGATATTTCATGGTATGTATGAACAATTGTTCTACTAACTTACTAAGACACTACTGTAAAAGATTGTATGCCAGTTTCTCTAGTATGCACCACACAGAGCTATTCTATTCTAAAATTTACTTCTTTAAAATTTATTATAAACATGCAAATATTTTGGCATCACATCAAATCATTATGTGAACAACTACAATGCCCAGAGCTTATACTAGTATATTTGAAATGTAGTATTGCCTAGCAAACCTGTTCAAATGTTTTATTAACCATGCATATTGTATCAAAAATGCCTCCACCCTGGAAGTCATTGAGTATTTTGACATAAGTAAGTAAAACCAACCAACCAAACATATTTTATGTCTAAAACAAAGTGACATACAGACATACATTTCTCTGCCTTTGTGGTGCTATAATAGACTGAGGAAATTTATTTGAGTTTAAAATAATTTTATGACTGTAGTCTGTATATATAACTTTGAAATTTTCATTTATATCAAACATAATTTATCAATTTCTATATCAAATGTATTGAAATAATCAGGGTATTAAGGGATGTTACACCAAAATCTGTTGTGGCGGGAGTTGGATACAACTATTTCCCTGCCCTTATATCACCAGATTCAGAGACATTGATTTAGAGTAGTTATTTGTTGAATTTCAATGTTATAAAGTTATAAGAACCTTATTCTAACTAATATCATGTGTAATCAGTAGGGATTATTAGAATTTATTGTACTATGCACTGATTTATATTATTTCTGCTAGCCAGAAGGTTATGTCTTGTATAGTATTTGAAAGCAAGACTGATGACTACAGAGTCCTGTTTCATTATTATAACCCCATCCCCCCACACCCTTCTATCACAACAAATGTTGTGAGGGATTATACTAGTTTGAGGCTGTATGTTTGTCTATCTGTCCACTAGGCTGGAAATCTTGTTGTCTGTGTGTGCTACACAGTCAATATTTAACTCTACTTGCACTTATCATAAGAAATTTAACCTTTCACCATGAAAGGCTGTGACCTTCAAAGACTGTGACCTTCAAAGTTAATTTTGTGAATTTTGCTGAAATTGGCTATAAATGGCTTTGACTTTGTGACTTATAAATGTATTCTATTCATAGTTCGGAATATCAACTCATTTAACAATACAGTACCTTAAAAGGAAAACAAATCTTTAATTGATGCACCTTTTTTGCTCTTTTGAACAAGTTGATATAAATAGATTGGTTTATACTATCATTTTTTAAACAAAATGGGCTATCTGGAAATACAGCAATCATTGTAAGCGCAAAAACATCATTCAACAAAATAGTTATTATTGATTTGAAATGTCAGATGGGATAATACTGTAAGTAGGGTTAGGGTTATTTATATCTAATAAAAGGGATGTAACTCAAACATGATTATCATATTATGTTAAGATGAGTTATTGCACTTTTTAACCGACAAGTAAATGATATCGAAGCGCAAAAAAAAACTTTTAAAACATATAGAATGGAATCAGATTTTCTTTTACATTTTTAGCTCGACTATACGAAGTATATGGAGAGCTGTCCTACTCGCCCCGGCGTCGGCGTCCACATCCAGATTTAAGATAAAAGTTTTGGTGCAGTAAAATATTTTTCACTATAACTTTGTCATTTCTTAAGGTCTCAACTTCAAACTTCAAATATATGTTCCTTATCATCAACCACATCTTATGTGACAAGGTTCATAACTCTAGCACCAATATTTTCAGATTTATCTCCCCTTGAACTTAGAATTTTCCTTAAAAAAATACTATTTTTTACTGTTACTTCTTTATTTCTTAAGGGATCAACCTCATACTTCAAATATATGTACCTTATCATCATCCCCATCTTATGTGACAAGGTTCTTAACTCTAGCACCAATATTTTCAGATTTATCTCCCCTTTAACTTAGAATTTTCCATAAAAAATATTATTTTTTACTGTAACTTATTTATTTCTAAAGGGATTCAAATATATTTACGTTATCATCATCCACATCTTATGTGACAAGGTTCATAACTCTAGCACCAATATTGCAAGAATTATCTCACCATAAACTTAGATTATTTTACTAGAAAAATGTTATTTTTTATTATAACTTTTTTATTTTTAAAGGTATCTACCTCAAACTTCAAATACTTATTCCTTATCATCAATTACATTTTATGTGACAATGTTCATAACTCTTGAAGCAATATTTACAGATTTATCTCTCTTTGAACTTAGGATTTTCTTTAAGAAATATAATAACTTCTTTACTTTTTAAGGTATCTACTTCAAACTTCAAATATATATTTCTTATCATTACACAAATGTGTGACAAGGTCCATAACTGTAGCATGACTATTTCTAGAATTATTCCCCTTGATCTTGGAATTAATGTTAACAAATGTTATTTTTTTACTATAACTTAATACATAATTATACATAATTGAATTTTCTTTCATAGTTTTGTCCTCCTTACTGCGTCCAGTATTTTATTAGTCGAGCTTCGCTGCCTCCTGTGACAGCTCTTGTTAGATAATTTCTCACAATATACAGTATTTATTGATTACTAATGTCCAAAAATATCAATGTTTCTTAGATGTCATTACTCTAAAATAGCATTTGCTAATGCAAACAACGCTTTGCTCAAAATAAGATATACATAAAATTATTATATATATTAAGAAATGTCATGTTTTTGTTATTGTTCTTTTCTCTTATGTTCACTTTCAAAACGTAACAATACGGTATAATATTTCAGTGTTTTTAAACATAGTTTAAACTTTCTGTCCCTATTTTTATAAAAACAATGATAACAACAATTGATAAAAATTTAAACAACCAAATGCAAGCAGATAATTGAGTATCATTCTATCATATCTTGTTATCTTTGTTGTCGACAATAATATAATACATTATACATACCAGTAAATATATCATTGAGATAAAATCTTACCAATCAGATTTAACCAGGATGATAAAATAGACGTACGGATATCATTTTAAGCAAAGAAAAGTAAAACCACGGGCACACATGGCAACGGGAAATATTATGGATATTGCGGGCAGAAGTTTGAGAGAAAACCTTAATTGCCCAATTTGCCTTGATACTTTAAAATCACCAAAGAGCTTGTCGTGCATCCATACTTTCTGTGAGGAATGTATTCAGTTGATCATACAAAATGAGGATACACCTGGGAGACAACGCAAAATAGTGTGTCCAGAATGTAGGCAAAGCACGACTCCACCAAGAAATGTTGTTAGGACAGAGTGGGCCAAACATTTGCCGACAAACTGGCCATTGATGCGCTTAATTGAAAGAATTGATAGAATTCCAACACCTGGTTTTTCCAATGACCTCACAGAAACTGATGATGAAGTTGACGGACAACTTTCTATTAATCCGCAAGATCTGGAAGAATGCAATCAGATAGAACTATGTCAGATGCATCCTGGAGAAAAAATGTCTTTCTATTGTCACGAACACTCAGCAATTCTCTGTGAAGAATGTAAAAATACAGTTCATCGTTGGGGTTGTAACGTAGTGACAGTCACCTCACAGGCATCAGATGAAGCCATTACTGAAAAGGTTAGTGACATAGAACAACAATTTCTAGACATAAATAACAAGCTTGATGAGACAGAGAGAGCTATGGTTAACGATATTACAGTTGTAAGAGAGAAGATAAGTGACTTTAAAAGCCGTATGATGACGATCAGAGGTGAGCTTGACCAGCTACTCAACGAAATGCAGCAGACGCTGACGAGTGATAAATTTTGCGACGAAAACCTGGAGACATATTCAAAGTGTCAAGAAAGCAAGATAATTGAATGTCATAGTTTGAAGGAAGCAATGAAGTTTAGCAAGTCAGAAATGGAAACGATTATGAAATATGGAAAACCTGAGCAGCGTTTTATAGCTGCCGAGCAGTTGCTACGGTTAATGCCGATGTTTGTAAAGGCAGCAGACGACAATGAGAAATCTGCAATGCGCGTTGAATTAAGACACGAAGGCATTGAAATCTTACATAGTGTAATGCGTATGAGAAAATACATGAATAATATGGAAGGTCATCACGTGAAATTAGAAAATTGAAATATGCTGTGTTGTGCCTGTCACCTGACATGAGGATAAAATAGCTTAACAGTAATTATATAATATGCCTATAAAAACTAATGATGGTCACTTTTTATGCTTTATAATAGTTGAGATTTGACAGATTTCATAACAAGGAGAGAAAAAGCTACTTTAAAGCTTGATAATGATGAAGAAAGCTATTATAAGTTAACGGTGTCTTGTCATATATTTGTTGCTTGATTATTACATTAGAATGTGAAGGTTGTTCAAAATGTTCAAATACCATGGTGTCAAATAAGCATAAACTTAAAAATGAAAAATTTGAAAGTGTGTTAATTATACATGGAAATGACGATTTTGAGAATTAATAAAACTTACACAAATTTAAATTTAAGCTTTAAACGGCCATTGCGGTTTCGAGGAAAATGTTACTGTCAACATTGATATTTTATTATTATTGATATAAAATTATACAGTATATAAATGTTTTCATATAATTATTTAAACATGATTGCGATAGAGTACTGGATTTTATTTATCATTATTATTCAGTTCTTCTCAGAATGTATTCTGACAAATCTGAATGACTAGTCATTTAAAAAATTGATATTATTTAGAGTACAAACTTTCTGTATATTTGTGAACATTTAAAATTGACCTCATTATCTCGTGTGATTGTCAATATATATAATGTTTAAATTGTTGTAAGCTAATATTACCCCTTCGATATCTTTTAAAAGTTGGTTTGTGTTTAAATATGATAACATTTAAAATCCAAATGTCATAGGATATTGTACAAATGATAGGTCTTTAATAACTTTTTTTCGAGATAACAAGTAAGGAAAGTGCAGACAAAAATTGATTTTGTATTACTTACAATTGTACAGATTCAGCTAACCATTATATAAAAAGAAAAAATATTAAATTTCTTTTTTCTACAACAGTAGTGGTGCAATAATGTACCCTTGTCATTTAGTACCCGTAAATCTTTGGCAATCATGCAATGTATCTACATTTTTAAACATCCATTATTTCTGTGATAATTTTTCTTTTTCATACATGTTTGAAAAGTTTTTTGAAATTTAACAATCTTTGATAGGCAATTCATATTCCTTAAATCTTCAAGATTTTTCATATGCATCTATATATATGTATATTAAATATATTAAGGCTCTATGTATAAATCTATGTTCAAATATTTTAATGAAAGCATGACTGTGCTTCCATGGAATTCACCTTAAGTTTTCATTAATTTTCCCACCTGATATCGTGCGTAGATTATAACAGATGTGCGAGCACAGATGACTCAATTGATAATTACTGATTTATTAATTTTTGCCTCCATCATAATATTGTTAGCTCACCTGAGCTTGCTCAGGGTGAGCTTTTAGGATCATTGAATGTCCGTCGTCCGTCCACACTTGTTCGTTAACACTCTAGCGGTCACATTTTTGCCTCAATTATCATCAAACTTGGTCAGGATGCTTGTCTAGGTCATTGCTCGGATGAGTTCGAACATGGTCATCTCGGATGAAAAACTAGGTCACCGGAGCTAAAAATAGAAAAATCTTGTTAACACTCTAGTGGCTACTGTTTTGATCCAAGTAGCCTGGAAATTAGTCTGAAAGTTAAACAATCACACATGGGTAAAAAACTAGGTCACACTGCTCGAATATGGATAATCCTTGTTAACACCCTTGTGGTCACATTTTTGACTCACCTGTCATGAAACTTGGTCAGAGTGCTTGTCTAGATAATTGTTCGGATGAGTTTGATGGGTCAGGTGAGCGATCTAGGGCCATTATGGCCCTCTTGTTAATGTTATTATTATAATTTCATTGCTTCAATTCATTTAAAGTTATGTATCATATTCTATAGTCTTTAATAAGT
>NW_026860163.1:0-36003 GCF_026571515.1 Ruditapes philippinarum
CCCGGGGTGGGCTTTCTTTAGGGATCTTATTTTCTCTCTATTCTAGTTTGACCCTGTCATTCGAGTATCACTACATTATACCAATTCTAAAAGATAGGGACAGTCTGAATGGTGAGTTCTCATGAGAGCAAGGAACGATGGCATTACAAAAAGTTACAAAACATAACATTTATTCAATTTATTTCAGGGGAGGAAATATGTAGGAGCAGAAATTAAAACCAGACCATAAACAGTTATTTCAATCTTGATAATTATCTAGTTTTAATTCATCATCATTTATAAACACGGAAATCCGCGTTAATATCACACATCCTTATTACCCCACCAATACAAGGCAATATTATAAATCGTTGAAATAATATCTGCCATTTAAACACACAACAAAATTAAGAAATCAAGAAATTTATTTAGAAAACAAAAGCAATAATTTGAAATGATGAGAAAAAGAAACAAACAATTAAAATATGAATCAATGATAATCAAAAGCAGAAATAACAAATGATTTGATCAGGGTCAATTATATCGTCTCCAATTCATCTTCTCAAGCGCATAAAAAAGCTAAACGATCTGGTAATATTCCTCCTGAATAAATATATACACGACATTAACATTTTAATCCAGGTAATCTTTACACGCATTTAATTAATTATCAAAATTAACCTTTGTTTTAATCAAAGTAATCTTTTCACACATTTAATTATCGTTAATACACGGGGTTGTTTTAAAATAACAAACTATCTAGATACTTCTATAATAATCTACTTGAATCAAACGAAGACGAGTGACTGCGGTTCTATTAATTTAAGCCCCAGTCCATTTTAATGGTTTATTAAAATAGAAATTTACAGATACCATATTTGTGCTACATTACAAAGGTTATAACCAATAATATAAATGACAATTAAAATGCGGGCAATCACTTATGACCAAGCCCGGAGAAATTATGTTAATTTGGAACTTTAAAATCATCTGCGACCTAGCAATTTGATCATTAAGACTCTTTATTTGTATGCATATTTTGGTAGAATAATAATATATGTTTATATGTTTGCGCCTCGGAATGGAATATCCGTTGCGAGGGGAGACGCCCATTGGACGGTAACGAGGCTTGCCGAATATATAACAAAATAACAATAACAATTAAGTAGAGAGTAGATAACTTACCTCCACATATGGGTTCTTCTTCAATAATTCTATGTATTCCCTGTTTTTTTTTCTTCTGGTGTTTCTCTTGAATTATTGGTGTTTTGGGTGATCTTTCTTTTTTGCACTTGTGTGTTTTTCATTTGTCGGATGTGTGTATGCAGATTTGTATTGTGTATATTAGAATTTGTATTGTTGTATGCAGATTTGTATTGTAATATGTTGAATGGGAATGATAATAAGTAGAATTTGGATTGTTGTAATGTAGAATTCGATAGAAAAATGGTGATATGTAGACGGGAAGCTTTGTTTTATATTAAATTTTCTGTCTTCCGTATGTAGCTTCTGCCTGCAAGATTAAATTGAATACTTCTTATTGCAAGTACATAAAATGCGTTCCAACAGGGGTTGCTGTAATCAGAAAAAACGGTTCGGACCTGATGATTTGACTAAAACAATTGTATTGTTGAAAGTGGCGTAAATACGACAGACAACCGCAAACAGAAATTATTTTTAAAAAGGTTTAAAACCTTCAAGGAATTGATATAAATAATGCAATCAAATACACGCGATGACACATAAAATAACAATAATAATTGTATCAAAAGTTGTATTTATTTTAAGTAATAAACATTAACCAAAATCTAGAGCTACTTACACTATAGAATGATTGTTTCGTCCAAAAATATCCATTTTCCGGGTGCATTAATTTAAAAATGTAAGGTGTTTGTCTGCTCAGAAAGACTTGCCATCTTTAACCGTTCTGTTAGTTCGTATCTATCTGACAACGACTTAGATACGGTGAATATGCGTCGTAACGACGTCATTCTTACGATTTTCGTTTTCTAAAACGACAATTTGATTGGATATTATTTATATTGGTTTATTTGTGACGTATCATATGGTTGATTTATCCGTTAATTTATTCCTGCGATCTAATACATAAATGAATCCTACGAATTGATTCAGTATTAAAAATTAAACATCTTTTATCGATATACGCTTTAAGAGAGCAATTTGTTTTTGTAATAAATTACAAAAACAAATTGCTCCCTTAAAGCGTAGATCGTACTTTTTATCCGCTAAGATAAAAGAAATGTTTTATAATGCCTATATTTTACCTTGTTTTGATTATTGTTGTATTATATGGAGGACTTGTAATTAAACTGAATTTGAAAAAGTGAATAAACTGCAGAAACACGCAGCAAAGATAATACTGTGTAAACCAGTTAAAACGCCATCTTTACAGCTTTTCCTTAAAATAAACTGGTTAGCTTTTGAAAATAGATGCATGTATCATACAGCATTATTAATATTTAAATCTATACAAGGACGGACTCTTTCCTACATTTCAGATATCCTAGTGTTCTCGAAAAATGAAACAAATACACTTAGATCAACTACTAATAGAAACATAATACATGTGAGAACTAATAAAAAATATGTTAAAAGATCTTTTAGAAATAATGCTATGGAATAATTTACATTTATATATTAAGAGTCTTCGTCTCTATATGCCTTAAAAAGAAATATGAAAAAATATTTACTCGATATACAATTTAAATGAATCTGATGTATGCATGTTTCTGTCGATTGGAATGGTTGTTGTTTATATTTTTGATACGTATGTACATATTTGTGATTTTCTTATATCTCGTTTAATTGAAGGCAATATTGTAAACAAGATATCCATTTCTTAATATATTACCTTCGTTAAATAAACTGTTTACTATTATTATATACCTGTGCCGCTTTTACGACTCCTTAAAAAGGTATTTCACGCCGTGTATATGTCTTGATATGACGTCATTTGCGTTATACATGTACAAACATAGCGTAAAGACGCGCTAAATGTTAGCGTTATGATATAGGCGCGTCAATGAAAAATTGTTATTTTTCACATCTTTTGTATGTGATAAATAGAATATTACATTCGTCTAAATTCCTACTCTTGTTGAATAAAATAAATATAATGCTCGCATAATATAATTTTATTCAACACTGAATTTATTGACCTCGTTGAATAAAATAATATTGTGCTCGCGTAATAAAATTTAATTTAACTCATTCAATAAATTTAGTATTAAACTTATACTCATTCAATATTCTTTATAAACAGTATGAATGATATATTGTGTTACCTTATTACTAAAATAAGAATGTAAAGTTGTTCATATCTGTACCAAGTACAGCAGTTAGCGAAATAATAATGATTATTATTGTATTTTAAATCAGTATACACCATATTGTATGCATGTCTTTGTTGCCACATAATAAATTATATTATTATTATTAGTTCTACCTTATGTTGCCATGTGAGAGAATAAAGAAATCAAAACGACGAAAAAGACCAAAGTGGCCAAGTTAAATTTTCAAACAGTATATTTCTAACAAATGTAAAATACAGAAAAAAAAATTCTAAAGTCCAAATTGAGAATTTGTTGAAAAAGCAATTTGAATCATCTTTTAATTATTTTTCTTATATAAACCTTGAGTTTACCGAGTAATTCAGATTAACTATAGCTTCAAAGAAGGGCGGACCACTTTCTTTTAATATCGAAATATGTTTAATTTGATTTAAAGTCTAGAATACTTATTACTTACACATGTACAGGGTGTTTCATAATATGTGATTCACTTTTAATCAAATGTCTCGTTAATGTAAGAATGTCAGTAATAATGAAAAATGTACCATATTAAAAGGGAAATGCTGTCCATTTATAAAAGTGCAGTTTTTTTTCCTTATTTAACCTACCAATAATATATTTTAGCTACACTTGAAAACGGTCCATTTATAGCATATACTCAAAATGACGTCCATTATGGCGTCGCACCATATCTACACGTTTCACGAAACAAGCGGTCCATGGTGTGATTGCACTGACTGGAATGTCGAACTTATGCCTTGTATTCACATGTTTGCCGTGATGCGTCGTAAAAATTGCATAAATTGGGATTTAATGTCTCCATTATATATGCAGTCAGTTTACTGTAATATAGATGGTAATTATTACATATCTAAATGGGTTTAAAATTCTTATTATATCTATTGATAGGGCACGGAAGGGCAGAGAATTTTTTTAACCTTCATACATAAGATAATTATACTCTTACAATATGTAGAGGGTTTATGTATTAGAAGTGCATCACTCATGTTTTCTTAAAAATTATTATAATACAGTGACATTTTGATTTATAAGAATATTAACTTTGGCCTGTGATTATTAATTTTGTTTCTCAAATTTTAACTTTTTATGCTTGTTGTAATTTGTTAATTATTTTGTAGACCATTTTAATATTCTTTGATTTTTTAATCTTAGTTTTTGACATTTTAAAGATTTACAGATTGAGGGAAGCAAAGAACTTGCTACAGAAGGAAAAATATCAGAAACAATGTTGCCTTCTTTACATAGTACATCAAATTTATGTACAGAATTTCATTTCACATTTTCTAATATATATATATATATTATTATACATATATACATACATATATATATATACATTATATAGTATAGTCAGAAATTCATATCAAATAAGTTACACACATACATCAGTCATAAAATGTTTAAAGCCATTGATTGTATGTAAATATTGTATGTAAATGAAATTCTGTTTTAATGTCAGTATTGAACCATCTTCAGATTTACAGTGTCCAGAATACATAGCACTTTCAGGAGATGAAAAGATATCAGAATCAATGGTGAATTCTTCCTTACATGGTAGGTAATATTTGTGTACCAAACGGAATTGAACAATTGTAAAAAAAAAGTGAAAGTTTGACGAATCATTTTTTGAGTTTTCTACTTTATAAAAAATAAATTAAATGTTAAAACTAGGATACAAAATTTATAATTACAAAGATATTTGATTTAAAATAGTGTATTATTGAACATTTATTTCACATTTTTGATATTGAAAATATTTAAAATGTGATGGTCACTTGTATCTGTAACAACGCACTTTTGGGACAAATGCATTTTAGGGTCCTACCTCAAAGTGTGTTATGCAATGCATACCTTACATTTTATCATACATTTTATCCAATGTCAAATTATCAAGCACTTCTGTTTCCACACATTCTGGTAATAGACTGAAAAGCATGTAATAAACGGACAAAAATTGTCAGATGACAATATTAACAAATGTTGAAATTGTGACATTCAATATCTTTTCTAGATATTGACAGTTCCAGTGCTATCACAAAAAACCAAACAATTGCTAGAGATGCTGTCAAACAACTCACAAGTATCACTTACAGTATTAGTGATTCTGATTTTCTTAAATTGATCAAGGACACTGCCACTGATTTGGCCAAGAAGGCAGCCAGTAGCTGTCTTTCATCTGCCCAGTCTTCAGAGGTATTTCTAGAAAAAATAAGCATCAAGCCTTTACGAAGGAGAAGGGTTTCAAGAAATTTAAGAAAAGGTCAGGGATTAAAGCTGATATATTGAGGAAGTATTCAAAACTGACCCTGAGTCGTGAAGTAACGAAGAAGAAAACCACATTTGGTAAGTGCATCAGATATCTAATGATAGATTATGCTTTAAATTACAATTCTGTTTTTTATTTATTCAAAGATGTGTCATGGAAAATCTAAACAATATAGTACAATTGTTTAGAAAGTATGATGCAGAAAACCAGGCTGTAGAGCTGTTGCATTGCCTGAAGTATTTGATTCATAGATTTTATTTTACATTTTATCATTCTGTTGTTTATTTTTTGTTGTTGGTTTTTTGCAAAGATGTGTAATGAAAGATGTTAACAATATAACCTTGATAACATACATTATTATGTCATAAAAGTGACATTTGCAATTTTTTTTAGTTTTGCATACATATTTCATTTTAGTTTTGTATACATATTTTTTTAGCTTTGCATACACATTTTATTTTAGTTTTTAATACATATTATTTTTTTTAGTTTTGCACACATATTTTTTTAGTTTCGCATACATATTTTATTTTAGTTTTGCATACATATTTTATTTTTGTATTTCGTACCTACATTTTTAGCTAATCAAAACAGATTTTATATCTCATAACAGCCCATAGTTGAAAACAGGGGTTTGGATAGCTACACCATTTGTAAAAATGACGCCATTTGCAAAGTAGAGGTTTGAATAGTTACACCATATGTAAAACACCATTTCAGTACCCCATTTGCAAACGCCATTTGCAAATACCAACATTTTTATTTTTGGAAACAAAAAAAAACAAAAAACAAAATACCAAAAACAAGAAAATTAGTATAAAACAACAAACAAGAAAGAAAAAAAAATGCAAATATCACTTTAATGCCATCCTACATTATAGACTGTACTGTGTATTATGCTGTCCAGTGTTGTAGCTTCCTAGGCCACACAGGCCAATGCCTACACTTTTACCCTGGAACTGAAAATCATTTACATGTCTTTTGATATTTTCCTAAACATATTTCCCTTATGACTTTGATTCAAAAATGCACCTCAGGACCCAAAAATGTTTGCATGGGGCCATACTCCAAATCTCCTAGCACTTTGGCCTACACATACATTTCAGGCAAACCATGCCCCTGTCATGTTTTGATAAGGTATAGGCAAGTTCTTAGACATGCTACAATGCAAGACCTTCAGAGAGAGGCCGTCTGCACCCCTAGTTGGGTGCTACCAGGACCTCCCAGGAGCCGTTATGTCCACAACAAATATTCATTTTTTAAATTCTTACAGCTGTAGAATAGTAAATGTATGTGTGTTACAGTTGATATCTTTGCTCCAGATGACAAAGTGAGAAAATTATGGGCATTACCAGAAGATTTCCATGTACCAGTCGGTAAAGTTCATGGGCTTTGTGTAACAGACAAAGACATAAGATCACTGACTGGTAATGGCTAGTTAACCGACAATGTAAGATATATTACATGCATGTTTGTATATTTGGATTTGAAGTCACTTTTTTAAGAACAATTATTTAATGAAACTTTTGAATATTAACAAGGACATGTTAACGGATAGCTGCTTAAGTCAAGGGGTTAAGGTAATTTTTTGTCCAAGGAATTGAAGATTCAAGACCCATAAGGGGCACAAAGATGTTGCCTCAGACACCAGTTGACAAAATAAAGAGTGCTTCAAACAAGCTGCAAGTATTTATCACAATCAAGCATATATAAATATTGGTGAAATTAAGAACATTACCTTATTGTTTTTCCTTGTGGACTAAAAATATATGTTCATTGACCCAAAAGTGTAACATTGAAGGTTCTATTGTATAACCAACACTTTCTAGTTTAATTTTGGATTGCAGAATTTTACCATCTCTATCTTTTTACTAGATTATTGATGCTTACCTTAAGTTCCCACTGTGTTCCTCAGATGTATGTCTATGTTGTTTCATACTGTTTTGGTGACACTTTTGCTTGTGTCCCTTGTTGTTTTCTCGTCTACGGTAAGTATCTTCCCCATTGCCTCTAGTTTTTATTTCTTTGATTACCCCCCCCCCCCTTCCCCCGGTCTCCTGTCCCCTTTGTGGGCCTATTATTATTTTCTTTGAATTCCTAATCAGTTACAAAGTATTTATCATTTAATGATTAACCTGCCCGTGCTCTGTCTTTGCCCTGTCCTGTTTTTGTTTGGGGTCCGCCTGGGCTCCTTGCCATTGGTTCTTGTTGCTGGGTCATATGGGGGTTGCGTTCATTGAACGCCGCCTTTCCTTGTTGATCTTGTTTATCATATTTTAAGTTCCTAACAGTCCAGTTTGAAGTGACTGGTACAAAAAAGATACTTCACCTTTTAACCTCAACTGTAACACAGATAATGAATGGAAGTGACTCACTCCGGACTCCATATAAGGTAAACTAGCCTTGAATGTTAGAAAACATGGCTTTACAATCTATGAAAAACAAGCAATTATCATAGTATTGCAAGCAATCCATAAGTCCCCTACCGGTTAGAACCCCAGCAGCATTCTGATGGGCCATTGGCCATTCAATTTTACCAGTGGATGAATGACATGAATGAACTTAAATCTTTTGAGTTCTAAGTTTGTCTATATCACAGTAATGTGTTAAGTTTCCCTGCCTAGTAAGGAAATTCTGTTTATACAACCTTGTCATATTATTATGATGTGGGATTTTAAAGTAAATCCTATAAGGAATGAAGAAGTTGGAGTGAAAAATACCAATTTCTCGAAAAAAATCTAAGTTCAAAGGGGAGATAATTCTGGAAATAGTCTTGCTAGAGTATTTAACCTTCTCAAAAATGTTGAGTGATAATAAGAAACATATATATGAAGTTTGAAGTAGATACATTAGGTAATAAAGAAGTTATTTAAAAAAGACAACATTTTTTTTTCATAAAAATTCTAAGTTCAAGGGAGGTAATACTGATAATTTTTGTGCTAGAGTTGTAAACCTTGTCACATATGATGTGGTTGATGGCCAGAAACTTATATTTAAAGTTTGAAGTAAACACCTTAAGAAATAAAGAACTTATAGTGAAAAAGCTGAAAAATTTAAATCAGAAATCTTGAAATTCAGGCTATTTGTTGCCATAGCAACCAGAATTTTCAACATAGGAAGAAAAGAAAAATATGTGCATAATCTCCAGACTGCCATCTACCCATATTTCAAGTTTCATAAAAATATTTTCAGTACTTTTTGAGTTATCACTGGATCCAGTTTATGTGTTAAATTTGCCATATTTTCAGACTATTTGTTGCCATAGCAACCAGAATTTTCAACATAGGAAGAAAAGAAAAAGACGTGCATAATGTCCATACTGCCATCTATCCATATATCAAGTTTCATAAAAATATTTTCAGTACTTTTTTGCGTTATCGCGGGATCCAGTTTTGTGGACTGACAGACAGATGGACGGAGGGTAAACCTAAAGTCCCCTCCGGTAAAACCGGTACGGGACTAATAAACTTTGAATCATCGTTAATTTTCATTACTGAAGAGATGCAACATTAGTTTAAAATCATTCTATATCATTATAATTGATTTGAAATGAACACATGTTCAACATGAACAACAGTAATGCAATTTTTCTTCATGTGAAATAATGACCATAAACAAAGTAATACCAGTTTTTTGTTAGTAGATATTTAAAGTCAATAAAAAAACATTAGAATCTCTGTAATGAACTAATCAGATTGTAATTAATTTCAGTTAACAGAATACAATCTTGCATTTGGAGCTTATATTAGAGCTTCACATTGGACACTTGTGGTGAGTGAAATTGTTCATTTAGAAGTTAGAACATGTTTGAATCATGTTATTTATAACATTATCTTAGATGAATGTTATCAAATATCCAAAATGCTATATTAAAAAAAAAGAAGATAAATTTCAAATGTAGAAATCCCATGAAACTCTTTAATTCTTTTGAAAGAAAATTCTGGAAACAAAGTGATCCCGCGGAAGCATTAACATCAGCGTTGTTTGTGCCGTGTGGAGGCCGTAAAAAGTCGCCCTGTACATTCAATCAGGGATGTTATATTTCCGATCGTTAAAGATCGTTCAGCACAACATAATTGTTGTGCGTATGTTATTTTAGTTCTTTTATTCGGCATCTTTCTTGTTGGGTGGTTCCAGTATTCCTTACTTGAATACTGTTCAATCACCCGTGGGATATGTGGCCTGCTTTTTAAATTTGTCTTTTGACGTCATATCTGTGGTATGCAGGCCTCATAACCTCAGTTCCCCTTTCTAAATTCCATTTTATTTAGTTCCACCCATTGTTTTCCCGTTTAGGGCACATGCATTATTTTACTTGGGGACCGTGTGCCACTTTTCATGGAATGGCACTAACGTGTCACATTGAAGGTTCCATGATAACCGCCATATGAACACATCTGCGGATGTTTCAAAATTCTTAATTTTACCAGTTCATGTTAAATGTTGAATTCTGCTTTAGCCGGTACTAGGGGGGTGGACGGTAGTATGCTCTTGACAGTACCGTCCATGAACAGGCTCAATCAAACCGAGCCTGCAACATTTTCAATTTTGCCGTGTTGGGCTTTCTTTAGGGATTCTTATTTCTCTCTATTTTAATAACAACAAAATAACATAAGAATTGCAGACTCGGTTATTCTATTATTCTTTTCTTTGAATTCCTAATCAGTTACAAATTATTTATCATTTAATGATTAACCTATCCGTGCTCTGTCTTTGCCCTGTCCTGTTTTTGTTTGGGGTCCGCCTGGGCTCCATGCCATAGGTTCTTGTTGCTGGGTCATATATGGGGGTTGCGTTCATTGAACGCCGCCTTTCCTTGTTGATCCTTGCAGGCTTCATAACCTCTGATCCCCTTTCAAAATTCCATTTTATTTAGTTCCGCCCATTGTTTTCTAGTTTAGGGCACACGTATTTTTTTTAATTGGGGACCATACGCCGCTTTTCATGGAATGGCACTACTGTGTCACATTGAAGGTTCCATGATAACCGCCGTATGAACACATCTGCGGATGTTTCTAAATTCAAAATTTTACTATTTCATGTTTAAATGTTGAATTCTGCTTAAGCCGGTGCTAGGGGGCGTGGACGGTAACTTGCACTTTCCAGTACCGTCCATGAACAGGCTCAATCAAACCGAGCCTGCAACATTTTCAATTTTGTCGTGTTGGGCTTTCTTTACGGATTCTGTATTTATCTATTTTGTTTATCATATTTGATCGAGTCTGTACATGAGGGATAATGAATAAGTGCAATATCCCTCACGCCCCCTAGCACCGGCTTGAGCGGTACTCCATTCTCAACACTTAATAGTGCTGGCATCAATGATCCCGAAGGACCAGAAAAAATAACAAAATAACAACACTGAAGTGAAGTAAAATTGATAAATAAAGAATCCCTAAAGAAAGCCCAACAAGGCAAAATTGAAAATGTTGCAGGCTCGGTTTAATTGAGCCTGTTCATGGACGGTACTGGAAAGTGCAAGTTACCGTCCACGCCCCCCCCCTAGCACCGGCTTAAGCAGAATTCAACATTTAAACATGAAATGGTAGAATTTTGAATTTAGAAACATCCGCAGAGTGTTCATACGGCGGTTATCGTGGAACCTTCAATGTGACACTTCCGTGTCATTCCATGAAAAGCGGCGTATGGTCCCCAAGTAATAAAAAGCGTGTGCCCTAAACGAGAAAACAATGGGCGGAACTAAATAAAATAGAATTTTGAAAGGGGATCAGAGGTTATGAAGCCTGCGTATCACAGATAAGACGTCAAAAGACAAATTTAAAAAGCAGGCAACATATCCTAAGGGTGATTCAACATTATTCAAGTAGGAATATTGGAACCACCCAACTAGAAAATGCCGAAAAGTTGAAACTAAAAATACCACAAGTACAACAATAATGTCGTGCTGAACGATCTTCAAGGATCGAAAATATAACCTCATTGATTAAATGTACGGGGCGACTTTTTACAGCCTTTTTAAAATAGACTTTTTAAAGTCTAGCTAATGTTGTACCTTGCTAATCTGTGTTTATTTTCTTATTCATTAGTAGGTATCATGAAAGGTATCCCCTTTAAACTTGGATTTGACTTGGTATCGAAAGAAGCCAAAGAGATATGTAACTCTAACAGTTATGACTATATTTTGTTACGAGTATTATGAAATGTATTTATGAAATTTTTATATATTTGTATATAGGTTTTGGATTTAGAAAAGGGGGTGATTTATTTTTATAATCCAATTCAAGAAAATGAATATGGGGAAATGGCCGCTATAAAATCATCCATGTGGTAAGACAATTATCTGATCTAAATTGAAAATCTATTATGAAAATATATCAATTGCTAGAACAAGAAATGAAGCTTCACAGCTTCAGGGTCCGCCTGGGCTCCTTGCCACTGGTTCTTGTTGCTGGATCGTATGGGGGTTGCGTTCATTGAGCGTCGCCTTTCCTTGTTGATCTTGTTCGTCATAGTTTTCACAGTCAATGCATTTTTGCTAGTCATTTTATCTTGTTGACATTTTGAGTAACAAATATACAAATGGGATAGACTAAAAGGATAAAGTGATGATGGATATCATCTTGTACTTCATTGAAGATCCTGTATGTTGTAATTGGGGTTGTTACTGCACTTAAGTAGTACTATATTTCTATATAACTATGCTAATAAACAAATTGAAGAATATGTAAAATATGTACTGGAAATATTTGTGCACATTATAATTATGTAATCATTAAAATATATGCATTCATTTCACACCGGCTTGAGTGGTACTAAATTCTCAACACTCAATAGTGCTGGCATCAATGATCCCAAAGGACCAGAAAAATATAACAACACTGAAGTAAAGTACGGGGCAACTTTTTACAGCTGACAATTAAAAATAATGAAAAACAATTCCTAAAGAAAGCCCAACACGGCAAAATTTTAAAATGTTGCAGGCTCGGTTTGATTGAGCTTGTTCATGGACGGTACTGTCAAGTGCAAACTACCGTCCACGCCCCCTTGCACCGGCTTTTCGGGGGCATTCGTCACTTGGGTGACAGCTCTTGTTTTACTCAGGGACCATATGCCCTTTTTCATGGAATGGCACTTTCGTGTAACATTGAAGGTTGCTCTGTCTTGTGCCCTGTCCTGTTTTTGTTTGGGGTCCGCCTGGGCTCCATGCCACTGGTTATTGTTGCTAGATCGTCTCGGGGTTGCGTTCCTTGAACGCCGCCTTTCCTTGTTGATCTTGTTTATCATATTTCATGATAACCGCCATATTATATGAGCACATCTGCGGATGTTTCAAAATTGCACCAGTTCATGTTAAATGTTTAGTTCTGCTTAAGCCGGTGCTAGGGGCATGGACGGTAGTTTGCACTTGACAGTACCGTCCATGAACAGGCTCAATCAAACCGAGCCTGCAACATTTTTAATTTTGCCGTATTTGGCTTTCTAAGGGGATTCTTGTTTTCTCTATTTCATAACCTCAGAACCCTTTCAAAATTCCATTTTATTTAGTTCCGCAGATGTGTTCATACGGCGGTTATCATGGAACCTTCAATGTGACACTTCAGTGCCATTCCATGAAAAGCGGCGTATGGTCACCAAGTAATAAAAAGCGTGTGCCCTAAACGAGAAAACAATGGGCGGAACTTAATAAAATGGAATTTTGAAAGGGGATCAGAGGTTATGAAGCCTGCGTATCACAGATAAGACGGTAAAACCACTACATAAGAATAAATAATTAGTAACTGATAAGGAACTAAAAGAAAACAAATAAATGGTTGAATATTAGGCCCATAAAGTCAAAAGGCACCGGGGAAGGGGACATGAGACTCGAGGAAGGGGTGGGGATAAATAAAATAAATAAAAACTAGGGGCAAAGGGGAAGATACTTACCGTAGACGAGAAACAACAAGAGACACAAAAGTGTCACCATAACAGTATAAAACAACATAGACATACATCTGAGGAACATAGAGGGGCGCCCCCTTGGAACGGTCAGCAGGGGAGTTTAAACCGGTTAATGGTGCACCAAACCTCGCTCTTAGCCCCACCATGTTCCTATAAACAAGACAGTGTAAATAAAATGAATCCCCGCCAAGTGAAATTCTAACAGTTGTTATGGTTACAAAAGGTTAAATAAGTAAAACACCAAAATGATCATATAAAAACATATAAAAATAAACCCAATGACCATAACAAAAGTACTCGATGTCTTAAAGGAAGACAGAGCAACAAGAAAATCACCTACAAGGGCATAAATTCAAAATTTCACCATTAACATTATTAAAATATGACAAACAAGATCAACAAGGAAAGACGACGTTCAATGAACCCCCATATGACCCAGCAACAAGAACCAATGGCAAGGAGCCCAGGCGGACCCCAAACAAAAACAGGACGGGGCAAATGTTGAATTCTGCTTAGGCCGGTGCTATGGGGCGTGGACGGTAACTTGCACTTTCAAGTACCGTCCATGAACAGGCTCAATCAAACCGAGCCTGCAACATTTTACAATTCTGCCATGTTGGGCTTTCTTTAAGGATTTTGCTTTTCTCTACTTGTTTGAGTCTGTACATGAGGGATAATGAAAAAGTGCAACATCCCTCACACCCCCTGGCACCGGCTTGAGCGGTACTCAATTCTAAACACTTAAAAGCGCTGGACTCAATGATCTCGAAGGACCAGAAAAATATACAACACTGAAGTGAAGTACGGGGCAACATTTTACGGCTGCCACAGCACTTGACACCTGCTGTTGTGATGTATAAATATATGGATGAAAAGTGATCCCTCGGGAGCATAAAAAACAGCAAATTTACAGAAAAATTGCAGATTCGGTTGCGTTCATTGAACGCCGCCTTTCCTTGTTGATTTTGTTAATCATACTTGATTGAGTATGTACATAAGGGATAATAAAAAAGTGCAACATCCCTCACGCCCTCTAGCACCGGCTTGAGCGGTACTCAATGCTCTCACTTAAAAGTGCTGGACTCAATAATAATAATTATGATTATTTCCTTTTTTCACGGAAACCCGCGTTAATATCACACATCCTTATTACCCAAACAATGCAAGGCAATATTATAAATCGTTGAAATAATATCTGCCATTAAAAACACAACAAAATTAAGAAATCAAGAAATTTATTTAGAAAACAAAGCAATAATTTGAAATGATTAGAAAAAGAAACAAACAATTAAAATATGAATCAATGATAATCAAAAGCAGAAATAACAAATGATTGATCAGGGTCAATTATATCGTCTCCAATTTCATCTCTCAAGCGCATAAAAAAAGCTAAACGATCTGGCACATATTCCTCCTGAAAATAAATATATACACGTACATTAACATTTTAATCCAGGTAATCTTTCACACGCATTTAATTAATTATCATAATGAATGCGTGTGCCCTAAACGAGAAACGATGGGCAGAACTAAATAAAATGAAATTTTGAAAGGGGATCAGAGGTTATGAAGCCTACATAACATTTATTAGTCCCCTACCGGTTTACCGGAGGGGACTTTAGGTTTACCCTCCGTCCGTCCGTCTGTCTGTCTGTCCGTCTGTCTGTCAGTCCGTCCGTCCACAAAACTGGATCCCGCGATAACTTGAAAAGTACTGAAAATATTTTTATGAAACTTGATATATGGATAGATGGCAATATGGAGATTATGCACGTCTTTTTCTTTTCTTCCTATGTTGAAAATTCTGGTTGCTATGGCAACAAATAGGCTGAAAATATGGCAAATTTTACACATAAACTGGATCCAGTGATAACGCAAAAAGTACTGGAAATATTTTTATGAAACTTAAAATATGGGTAGATGGTAGTCTGGAGATTATGCACGTCTTTTTCTTTTCTTCCTATGTTGTAAATTCTGGTTGCTATGGCAACAAATAGACTGAAAATATGGCAATTTCTACACATAAACTGGATCCAGTGTTAACGCAAAAAGTAATAAAAGTATCTTTATGAAACTTATAATATGTGTAGATGGCAGTCTGGAGATTATGCACATCTTTTTCTTTGACAATTCTGGTTGCTATGGCAACACATAGACTGAAAATATGGCAAATTTTACACATAAACTGAATCCAGTGATAACTTAAAAAGTACTGGAAATATTTCTATGAAACTTGACATATGGGTAGATGGCAGTCTTGAGATTATGCATGTCTTATCTGTTCCTCTTATTTTGAAAAAATATTGGTTGCCTTGGCAACAAATAGGCTTAAAACATGGCAAATATAACAATATTTGTGATTAGCCAAAAAGAGCTGAAAATTTTTTAATTCCAGAGTTATCTCCTCTTTAAGAATTTTGCTTTTTAAATTGTTATAATAAAATTATTTTGGTAACGGATGTTTCAAATATTAAATTTAGAGTGTCCTTCAGTCCGTCTGTCTTTTCAACAAAACTGTTTCCTGTGATCACTTTTAAAGAACTTTTCCAACAAATTTACTATAAAAACATTAGAGAATGGCCAATGGCCCTTCAGAATGTTGATGGGGTTCCATCCGGTAGGGGACTTATGGATTGCTTGCAATACTATGATAATTGCTTGTTCAATTTATTTCAGGGGAGGAAATATGTAGGAGTAGAAATTAAAACCAGACCATAAACAGTTATTTCAATCCTGATAATGATCTAGTTTTAAGGCCGCTATTCCATTTATACGTGATCAGTGGTCCGCGTCCGTCATCCGCATCCGTTACCGATTCGCTAATCAAAGAATACGTTGAATCTATTCCTTTTGTCCGTTTACCATCCGCTTCCTCGACGGCATCCGCGACGTTTCGCAGGATGAGCGATTTTTTACGGACGCGGACAGTCACTGACATGTCTCATCCCTACAAAATGCCTCGAACGAAATTAAATACTTTATCGATTTCGAAAGAAAATACTAAAGAAGTCACCAAAATAGTGTAGGAGAACATATAAGTTTATGATGCAGCAATGACAGATTAAAAAAAACAACATCTGGTCATCGGTTGCTAAAGAGATGTTATTTGAAAACCTAACTGATATTCAATGTTTGTTACCTAATTTTTTGATGTTACAACTGTTTTTGGTATTAGAATGAAATTATATCATATTCTACAAATAATTATCCTCTGTTCGCTATACTTCAATTAAAAGTATATAGAAAATAACGTACCTATGGAATAATACCCACGGACATGCCCGGACACGTATCACTGACGCGGACCACTGATCACGTATAAATGGAATAGCGGCCTAATTCGTCATTTATAAACACGGAAACCCGCGTTAATATCACACATCCTTATTACCCAAACAATGCAAGGCAATATTATAAATCGTTGAAATAATATCTGCCATTAAAAACACAACAAAATTAAGAAATCAAGAAATTTATTTAGAAAACAAAGCAATAATTTGAAATGATTAGAAAAAGAAACAAACAAAATATGAATCAGTGATAATCAAAAGCAGAAATAACAAATGATTGATCAGGGTCAATTATATCGTCTCCAATTTCATCTCTCAAGCGCATAAAAAAGCTAAACGATCTGGTACATATTCCTCCTGAAAATAAATATATACACGTACATTAACATTTTAATCCAGGTAATCTTTTACACGCATTTAATTAATTATCATAATTAACCTTTTAATCAAAGTAATCTTTTCACACATTTAATTATCGTTAATACACCGCGGTTGTTTAAAATACAAACTATCTAGATACTTCTATAATAAATCTACTTTGAAATCAAACGAAGACGAGTGACTGCGGCTTCTATTAATTTAAGCCCAGTCCCATTTTAATGTTTATTAAATAGAAATTTACAGATACCATATTTGTGCTACATTATCAAAGGTTATAACCAATAATATAAATGGACAATTAAAATGCGGGCAATCACTTATGACAAGCCGGAGAAATTATGTTAATTTGGAACTTTTAAAATCATCTGCGACCTAGCAATTTGATCATTAAGACTCTTTATTTGTATCATATTTATGTAGAATAATAATATATGTCATATGTTTGCGGCTCGGAATGGAATATCCGTTGCGAGGGGAGACGCCCATTGGACGGTAACGAGGCTTGCCGAATATATAACAAAATAACAATAACAAATTAAGTTAGAGAGTAGATAACTTACCTCCACATATGGGTTCTTCTTCATATATTCTATGTATTCCCTGTTTTCTTTTTCTTCTGGTGTTTCTTCTTGAATTATTGGTGTTGGTGATCTTTCTTTTGCACTTGTTGTGTTTTCATTTGTCGGATGTGTGTATGCAGAATTTGTATTGTTATATTCAGAATTTGTATTGTTGTATGCAGAATTTGTATTGTAATATGTTGAATTGGGATGATAATAAGTAGAATTTGGATGTGTGAATGTAGAATTCGGATAGAAAAATGGTGATATGTAGACAGGGGAAGCTTTGTTTATATTAAATTTCTGTCTTCCGTATGTAGCTTCTGCCTGCAAGATTATAATATGATACTTCTTATTGTAAGTACATAAAATGCGTTCCAACAGGGGTTGCTGTAATCAAGAAAAAACCGGTTCGGCGGACTGAGATTTGACTAAATACATTGTATTGTTGAAAGTGGCGTAAAGACCGACAGACAGACACGCAAACAGAAATTATTTTAAAAAGGTTTTAAAACCTTCAAAGAAGAATTGATATAAATAATGCAATCAATACACGTGATGACACATAAATAACATAATAATTGTATCAAAAGTTGTATTTATTTTAAGTAATAAACATTGAACACAATCTAGAGCTACTTACACTATAAAATGATTGTTTCGTCCAAAAATATCCATTTCCGGGTGCATAATTTAAAAATGTGAAGGTGTTTGTCTGCTCAGAAAGACTTGCCATCTTTAACCGTTCTGTAGTTCGTATCTATCTGACAACGACGTTAGATACGGTGAATATGCGTCGTAACGACGTCATTCTTACGATTTTCGTTTTGTAAACGACAATTTGATTGGATATTATTTATATTGGTTTATTTGTGACGTATCATATGGTTGATTTATCCGTTAATTTATCCTTGCGATCTAATACATTAATGAATCCTACGAATTGATTCAGTATTAAAAATTAAACATCTTTTATCGATATACGCTTTAAGAGAGCAATTTGTTTTTGTAATAAATTACAAAAACAAATTGCTCATCGTACTTTTTATCCGCTTAAATGAAAGAAATGTTTTATAATGCCTATATTTAACTTTGTTTCGATTATTGTTGTATTATATGGAGGACTTGTAATAAAACTGAATTTGAAAAAGTGAATAAACTGCAGAAACGCGCAGCTGTAAACCAGTTAAAACGCCATCTTTACAGCTCCTTAAAATAAACTGGTTAGCTTTTGAAAACAGATGCATGTATCATACAGTATTATTAATATATAAATCTATACAAGGACGGACTCTTTCCTACATTTCAGATATCCTAGTGTTCTCGAAAAATGAAACATAAACACTTACATCAACTACAAATAGAAACATAATACATGTAAGATCTAATACAAAATATATTGAAAGATAATTTAGAAATAATGCTATGCAAGTATGGAATAATTTATATTTATATATTAAGAGTCTTCGTCTCTATATGCCTTTAAAAGAAATATGAAAAATATTTACTCGATATACAATTTAAATGAGGAGGGGTGCAGTGCACAATAATGATAACTCTACCCTGCATAATTTTTGAGTTATTGCCCTTTGTTATTTTTCAAAATTAATTTTTGTCCAGAGCATAACTCAAAAAGCGTTTGAGATATCAACATGAAACTTCATAGGTGCATAGATCTAACTCAGGAGGTGTGCAGTGCACTCTACCTTTTATAATTTTTGAGTTATTGCCCTTTGTTATTTTTCAAACCTAATTTTTTACCCGAGTGGAGCATAACTCAAAAGTGTTTGAGATGTCAACATGAAATGTCATAGGTGGATAGATCTTATTGAGGAGGAATGCTGTGCACAAGAATGATAACTCTTCCCTTTACAATTTTTGAGTTATTGCCCTTTGTTCTTTTTCGTACTATTTTGTCCGGAGCTTATCTCAAAAAGTATTTGAGGTATCAACTTGAAACTTCATAGCTGGATGGATCTCATTGAAGAGGAGTGCAGTGCACAAGAATGACAACTCTACCCTGCGTTTTTTTTAGTTATTGCCCTTTGTTATTTTTCAAAATTAATTTTTGTCCAGAGCATAAGTCAAATGGCCTTTGAGATATCAACATGAAACTTCATAGGTGCAAAGATCTAACTCAGGAGGTGTGTAGTGCACAAGAATGATAACTCTACCTTTTATAATTTTTGAGTTATTGCCCTTTGTTATTTTGCATACTTAATTTTTCACCTAAATGGAGCATAACTCAAAAGTGTTTGAGATGTCGACATGAAATGTCATAGGTGGATAGATCTTATCGAGGATGAATGCTGTGCACAAGAATGGTAACTCTTCCCTTTGTTCCTTTTCCGGAGCTTATCTCAAAAAGTATTTGAGGTATCAACTTGAAACTTCATAGGTGGATAGAGTTTACTTAGGATGGGTGCAGCACACAAGAATGATAATCTACATTGCATTATTTTTCAGTTATTGCCCTTTGTTATTTTCAGCCATCAGTATTCACATAGGTTTCAAATCTGTACTCACTTCAGCCATCAGTTTTTATTACCAAATGACCTCTTAAAATGGAATTATTCTGCTCTACTACATATACATTCTTTCAATGAGCAAACACATTCGGCGGGGGATGGCCATGTTGAAATAGCTCTTGTTTTTTTTTATTTCAAACGGTCTTTATCTTTTGTATGTGATAAATAGAATATTTAATTCGTCTAAATTCCTAACTGACTGTATATTTAATAACATAAAAATAATGCTCGCATAATATAATTTTATTCAACACTGAATTTATTGACCTCGTTGAATAAAATAATAATATGCTCGCGTAATAAAATGTTATTTAACTCTTTCAATAAATTTAGTATTAAACTTATACTCATTCAATATTCTTTATTTACAGTATAAATGATATATTGTGTTACCTTATTACTAAAATAAGAATGTAAAGTTGTTCATATCTGTACCAAGTAAAACAGTCAGCGGAATAATAATGATTATTATTGTATTTTAAATCTGTATACACCATATTGTATGCATTGTATGTTTCCATATTATAAATTATATTATTATTATTAGTTCTACCTCATGTTGCCATGTGAGAGAATAAAGAAATCAAAATTACGAAAAAGACTAAAGTGGCTAAGTTAAATTTTCAAACAGTATATTTCTAATAGATGTAAAATAGAGAAAAAAAAAAAGAATCCATAAAGTCAAAATTGAGAATTTGTTGAAAAAGTAATTTGAATTATTTTTTATTTATTTTTAATTATTTTTCTTATATAAACCTTGAGTTTACCGCGTAATTCAGATTAACTATAGCTTCAAAGAAGGGCGGACCACTTTCTTTTAATATCGAAATATGTTTGATTTGATTTAAAGTCTAGAATACTTATTACTTACACATGTATTACAGTAATTAAATTTTACCTTTAAGTGGCGCTGACAGCTTTAATTATGACTGTGTCGGCAAAGCTATAAATATTTTATTTTTTATTTTTGTAGCATTCGGAATAATCTTATATGGTTGTCATTTACATGTATTTGGATTTATTCGGCATTGTGGATTAAGTATTGTCTGGTTTCCAGCGCTTGTTAAATTAAGATTGGTAAACGAGAGTAAGCCAGGTATTATTAAGACAAACTTAATCATATAAAACCGCGTGAAATTCATGCATCTATCTCTTTCATGTGAGGAAACTATCCAGCTGGCTTACGGAAGGTCGGTGGTTCTACCCAGGTGCCCGCTCGTGCCTGAAATAATGCCCGGAGGGGCACCTGGGGTCTTCCTCCACCAATAAAAGCTGGAATAAAATCGACGAAAAAATCTCTAGGATGGCCCGACTTGAGTGTACGGTCGCCCATATGGCTTTCCGGCGGCGCATTAAAAAAAGCATCTTCTCTTTTCGCCTGACAGCTGGTAAGCAGTTAAAAATTCCCGACGTTATGAAGAAGCGTTCACATATTTTTTTACCTTATTTAAATGATTGTGTGTACATGTGTGTTCTTGCTTTGCTGCGTTCTGTTTAATCTTTTCAGTGTTCGTGAGATATGTGAGCAAAGAAGAAGAAAATTTATTTGGATACAAAGGGACATTTTTACGAATTGAGCTACGTGTGCAGAACTTGTAAATAAACATTATAACGCTATTTGAAAGGAGTTTATACATGTATTAAGGTGATGTAAGTGTAGTAAATGTTCTTTCTGTCTTTAAAGTTATAAAGATTTACGAGTTGTAAAAGGGTAAAAACATATACAGAAAAGGAATATTTTGCAACAGTTTGGCAGTCTGAAGCTACAGGACAGACATATTTTTAGCAAGTCCTCTTTGACCTACAACTGCGAATATGGCCTTGAAGTAAGCTCTAATGATATTGGTGTGCGATGAAAATTCGCAAAATTTTTGTCGATGAAATACGTTTTGTGCTTTTTTCTAAAAGTCACCATAAGCCGTACATAAAGAGGCAACAACTCCTAAATTACTTATGCAAGAAAGCATAAAAATATTATGGGCTTATATATATGTCCCGATGTGATAAATAATTGCGTCAAGTTTCAATAGTTTAAGCGTTATATCACGGACTGCAACTTCCTTTTCGACTGACACCAGCGTCAAAACAAAATTAAGACCACTCAAACGTATTAAATAAGTATAAAATCATCACGACCCAAAGGTTAATGCTTTATTTCAAGTATTTTTCGTAAATAAGTTTATATTACAGAATAATTCATAAAAAATTAAATATCAAATGTATTATAGAAGTGATCAATACTACTTGTCGATGATATTTGATAGCACCGTCAATGAACAGGCTCAATCAAACCGAGCCTTCAAATTATTTAATTTTGTCGTTAGGGGCGTTCTTTGCGGTCTATTATTTTAGCTCGACTTTTTTGAAGAAAAAAGGCATTGTTACATCCGCTCTTGTACGCAAACTTGAACGTTGATCATAACTTTTAAGTTGATGCTGTATTGTATTCATACTTGGCCACAACAACCTATGGGACAAGACCTTCAAGTACACCAGGCAAAAATTGACCTCAATTCATAATTGACATTCAACTTCAGGGTCAAATGTCTAAATTTTGTTTGATCTTTGCTGTTAGTGGCTATAACTTGTGTTACTTTTGAATGGATTGCCTTCAAACTTGAGCACAATAATCTTTTAGGATAGAACACAGATTTTGACCTTCGCTCATAAAAACCTTGACCTTGAAGGTCTAATTATTGAAATTTTTGTTGTTGCTGTAATTTGTAAATGCCTATAACTTTGTTATTAACGAATGGATTGTTGACACAACATTCTTTAGGACAAGACCTTTATGTATATCAAACTCAAATCACCTTGGCTCATTTATGACCTCGGCATTGAGGGTTAAATTATTGATTGTTTAATGAGTTCTGCTATAATTGACGGCAACTGAAATTTTAATAAACGGATTATCTTTATAGACAAAACAACCTTTTGGACAAGACCTACTAAAAGGTTTAACTGACAATGAATTGTAAATACATGACATTGACCGTCAAGGTCAAATTATTGAATTTAAGTTAAATTGACATAATTTTGTTATTTATGTACAGATTTGAGTTATACTTTGACAAAACAAGACTTGCTACCAAACAAATATTTTGAATAATTAAGACATTTTGACCATTTAATTGACTTTGACAGTCAAGGTCAAACTAATAAAATGCCCTTGATTTTTCCTGTGACTGGCTATAACTTTGTTCATATTTAGATTCAACATTTTTAGGACAGGACATTCATGTATATCGATCTTAAACTGACATTGGCTCATGTATGACCTCGACCGTGATGGTCAATTCATTGAATTTTCACTGATTATTGTTTTGATTGGCTGTAACTTGGTAGTTAATCAAAGGATTTATCTTCAAACTTAGACAAACCATCCTTTTGGATAAAACCGTCAAACAGGTAGAACTGACCTTTAAAAGACCTTCACCGTCTATGTCAATTTATTGAATTTTGGTTTAATTGTCATAATTTTGTTATTTATATACGGATTTGATTCATACGCGGACAAAACAACACCCGTGACCAAACGCACATGTTTAAAACTTATTAAAATAAAACAAGAGAGCCATAATGGCCCTAAAATCGCTCACCTGAATATAAATACTATTAATGACAAGGAACAAATAATATTGAAAACTATAAGCGAAAGAAGATCTTAAACTGATATCATAATGTTCATATTTGTATCTGAAATAGTGCACATGTAAAAAAAATTGCTGGTTGCTATTGTTAAGGTACTTAAGAAGTCACAGTTACCAAATGATCGATATGTGAAACAATGTTATAATATGTTACTTATATATGATAGGAATGGAATGAAAAATTGGGCTACTAACATTAAACAACTACTATATACAAATGGTTTTGGATATGTTTGGAATAACCAGGGAGTTGATGATAAGAAATTGTTCCTAAAAATATTTACAGATAGAATGAGAGATCAATATAGGCAGAACTGGCAAGAAAAAATAAATCAAAGTAAAAAGTTAGATTCATATCGTTTGTATAAATCTGAATTTATCCATGAGTCATATTTATCTGTTGTTTTAATTCGTAAATTTAGAAATGCACTTGCAAAATTACGTCCTTCATCACATGATTTAAATATTGAAAGAGGTAGATATAGACAAGAAGAGAAATCTGAGCGTATATGTAATTTATGTAAAGTTTCAGTAGAAACAGAATATCATTTTGTAATGGTATGTACGGCTTATGAAAATTTAAGATCAAAATACTTACCAAGCAAATATTTTGTTAATCCTGATATTCATAAATTTAATGTCTTAATGAGTTGTCAGGCTGAAAATATTATAGATAATTAGGCAAAGTTTGTGTTCCATGCCTTTGAAGAAAGAAAAAGATTATTATGTGTTAGAACATGAATAAATATGATAAACACCACTAGATAGTAAGGAGCGTGATTTCATAATGAAACTGATAATTATTAAAAGCTACAGCCGATTATTCAGGAAGTTCAAAGGGGCAGATTAACCAACAGGGAGAAGGATGCCCTGTGGCAGTCACTTGCCGATGAATTTGATAGGGCTTATTTTGAGTCAATGGCTATTATTTGAATAATTTGTGTTGAGTTCCACCAGGCAATGTTTCATATAAAGCCCTTGCAGTTTTCATTGAAGAACGCCGCCTTCCCTTGTTGATTTTATTTATCATACTCTATTATTGCTTATTAAATATTACTATAGTAATCACCCCGTCCGTGCTTTTGCATTGTGCCGTTTTTTTATTTTGGCTCCTTGCCGGTAACCATGTGTTGCTGGGCCGTGTTGGGGTTGCCTTCATTTAACGCCGCCCTTCTTTGTTGATCTTGTTTTTCATATTGTTTACTACATGAATATACATATAAGGAAAATCTATGCTCCTCCGGGGCGGGACAATTTTGACCCAAGGGCTATATTATGAACAATTTTTGTAGCGGTCCAACAGACAATATTTCATATCAAATATCTAAAGTAAAGCCACTATAATATAATATAGATATTTTTTGTCTTTTGGTGATTCTAAATTCAAAATTATACCATTTCATGTTTAAATGTTGAATTCTGCTCAAGCCGGTGCTAGGGGACGTGGACGGTAGTTTGCACTTGACAGTACCATCCATGAACATGCTCAATCAAACCTAGCCTGCACTATTTGGCATTTTTCTAGTTGGGTGGTTCCAATATTTCTTCTTGAATATTGTTAAATCACCCATAGGATATGTTGCCTGCTTTTTATCTTTGTCTTTTGACGTCTTATCTGTGACATATAGGCCTTATAACCTCTGATCCCCTTTCAAAATTCCATTTTATTTAGTTCAGCCCATTGTTTTCTCGTTTAGGGCACACGCTTTCTATTACGTGGGGACCATACGCCGCTTTTCAAGGAATGGCACGGGAGTGTCATATTGAAGGTTCCATGATAACCGCCGTATGAAACACAGCTGTTGGTGTTTCTAAATTAAAAATTATACCATTTCATGTTTAAATGTTAAATTTTGCTTAAGCCGGTGCTAGGGGGCTTTGACGGTAGTTTGCACTTGACTACCGTCCATGAACAGGCTCAATCAAACCGAGCCTGCAACATTTTCATTTTTGCCGTGTTGGGCTTTCTTTAGGGATTCTTATTTTCTCTATTTATCGCCACATCAACGTTGGAACGGTGAGCAGCACAAGTACTGCTGGGGAGTTTAAAAACTTGCATCATTTCCTGCCATTTTAATATAAAATTAACGCACGCTGTATGAAAAACATTTATGATACAAGACGGGAAACCAGACATGTGTCTCACTGACGAACATAGGACAAATGAACCCGAAAGACGTCCACACATGGTGTAAAATGTCGTCTATGGGGACCTAAAGTCGTCAAATTTTCTGGTTTAAAAAAAACTTTTGCAAAAGTGAAGAAATGTTTAATCTAAATAAATTTATTTAATCTTAAGTCAGTCAGTAAACCAATTAAAATGCAAATCATTGCAATTTACTCTGAATATCAAAGAAAATTTGAAAGCTTAACAATGATATCTAGTTTGATATAATACATTGGACAAAAACAAAGACTATATACATTTTAAAAGCGTTATGCAGCTAGCAAAATATAGTGAACACAAATTTTATAAAATGCTTTATAAGAACAAATTTACATGCAACAAAAAAAAACTAGCTTGAACACGAAGAGCCTTAATAACCCATAGCTTTGACATTTTAACTTGGAACTTTTTGTAGGCAATTCCATTATTTTTGCGTATTCATGTATTAGGGTATGTTGTGCCTATTTACCACTTGTGTAATACACTCAAAGACTGTTTTAAGTATTTTAAAAACAATAGCACATGTTTGTTGAGGTCCAACAGGTCATGACAGCACGTAAGGTTCTTCAATAGGTCTAAGGAAGTATTTTGATTAAGACTTGTTGGCGGTTATAACCTCGTGTATTGCCTTCACGCTGTCGCTCTGTCGGCTGTACGTTGGCCATCATATACTGCCATGGCGGTTGGGTCTTTGAGTTGTGTGTCTGTAAGTTCTGGGCTTCATCTTGTTTACGTAACTTTAGTCGTCTTTTTCGGCCAGAGGCCGTCTGTTTTCGGTTGGACTTTCTGTAAAATTTACAGGGAAGAACTGAATATATGTAAAAAATTCATTGGTCTGACATTTTAAAACTCTAAAAACGAGAAAACATGAGTACGAAATTAATTTCTTATTTACATCTTTACTTTTAAAGGATTTGCTTCAGACTTTCCATTTTATTTATATTAGAAATACTTCATATGTGATTCTTTCACTTAAACTGCCAACATATGAATATGATTTCAAAATTTCAAACCTAAAATTCAATAATAGGCTCAATGTCATAATCCTTATGATTCTAATTCCATGTTTCCTAGGATACGATATGCAAATAAACCAGTTTTAGTTCGGCCAAGTATCTTTTTTATAAGATACTTCTTGTTTCCATTTGAATTTTAAGTTTTTCTTTTGTTTGTTTTTCTCTCCAGTTCTTTTCTTATTCATTTCTTAATAATTCCTTCTCCTTCAATAGCTTTACTATCGGGTTTTATCTTGTGTTTCTCCATATATTTTGTGAGATTACAGTTACCATAACTGAAGTATAGATTGTATGACATTTATATATAACATCAATATGTTATTAAAGATTTTAAAATGCCAACTAATATTCTGTTATTAAGTACTGAAAACATACCTATAAGCTAGGACATTTCTTTATTCTTAATTAAAGGCAATGCTAAATAACATACATTGTATGTTATGTGATATATTTTACTATAATTGATGGTTCATATAAAAGAACAACAAAGGAGCACAACTACTATTCATACCCAAATAAGTTCGAATCAACTGCAATTGGTCCCTTACTGTTACCGATGGGCAAATTTCAATGATTTTGGTATTTCTTAACCATTTTCGTTTTTCTTAACTTTTGATTTTTACCTACACTATGTAATTCAATTATTTTCAAGCATATTAACACCAAATGGTTGTTGTTTTTTCTTCCTATTCATTTTATATTATGCTGTTTCATCTTTTTCTTTGATTCAATTTCTTGTTGTACATCCGTAGTTGTCAAGATTCTTGCTTTCCCTGACTCAGTTTTACCTTTAGACGAAGTAGGGGGTGGTGGCACAACAAGCACATTTACAAGATCATTTGAAATAAGACCTGCTTTTACTAGTGGTGTTACTAGTGGTAACACTTAGCTGGTGCGTTGTTTTTTATGGTACAGGCGTGGTTTTCGTTTGGTACTTGATGTGTCTGTTTGTTTGTTAGTTTGTTTCATTTTACGCCTTTTCCCTAACAGTATTTCAGTCATATAGGCAGGTAGTTTCCTAACCATCGTTCCTGGAGAGTTACACCAGTCACACCTATTATAACTCTCTTAGTTTGTTTCATTTTACGCCTTTTCCCTAACAGTATTTCAGTCATATAGGCAGGTAGTTTCCTAACCATCGTTCCTGGAGAGTTACACCAGTTACACCTATTATAACTCAATGTTTTATCAAGTAATCACGTATGTTCGCATAGCTTAGGCTGCACACGGATTTATATTTTAGTGATATAAATCCGTGGGCTGCAGAATAGAAAGATGCGCAACAAACTGCAGAAAGAAGGCCCTATAAATTTACGTCACGTCGTCATATGAACAAACCATAACGGATAGTTGTGGTCATATTGCGACTTTAGGCATTGAATGATAACAGATGCACCATGTGCAAACCTTGTTCAGAGCTTAGTCACGAACACGTATGGGTAGAACAATCTTTTTGTACGTTTTTTGTTTGCTTTTACGGCGCATCTATACAAATTAGGAGGTCATGTGCTGCCTAAACAGGGACCTTTTTGTTAGCTAGCTCGATAACTACCACTCACAAGATATAAAGATTCTACAGGACATTTGACATACTGGTTCCGCTAAAAAAAGGTTCCCTTGTACAAATCATGAAATGATATCATAATAAAGAACAAAACAAACAAATTAAAGGCAACTGTTTATTTAATGCACAAAACATGTTATGTGTTCATACAAGAAGAAAAAACTATAACCACATGTATGTTCAGTCCAGTAGCACTTTCACATATATCTATTAAAAAGATCAATAACGAAAACAGCTCAAAATTAGCCATCTATATAAAAATTCGAAACAAGAGTCAGAATGGCCTATTATTGCTCGCACGAATACACTAGCAATAACTGCCCCAGTTTCGAAAGTAAGAAAAATATTAATAAGACCAAAAATATCATTAGAGTCAGTTATTTTTTCTCAAACTTGGCAAAATAATGTTGGATGAAAGGTACAGGATAAGTATTTTGGAAAGGCTTTGACTTGCACTTCTCCGAGAAAGATTTCTTTTTCGAAATGAAATTGCAGACAAAATGCAAAAAGATGAACAATAGAAATTTAACAATCCTTAAAGTTTCATCATAAATTGAACAAGAGGACCATGATGGTTCTACTTCGCTCACCTGAATAAATAAACTTACAGTACAGTGAAGAAAATCTAGTCCATACAAAATTTAAATCAAATTCTCAAAGAATTCAAATTTTCAACAGGTTTTTATACATCTTCATAATGAATAAACATTTTCACACAATCTTTGTGTAAAATATAATTTCAAAATCGAAATACAAATTTTGACATGAAAATGTTTTATTTTGTTACTTAATTAAACAAACCTATAAACAGTTTCAAAAGGGGGAATCCAAAAGGATAGTTCGTAAAAAGGTTTATCAATTCAGGCATTATCACATTTTTAAGATGTTGAGTAACTTTCGGATGGACGTTGAGTGACCACAATTTGCACTTTTCAAGTACTTTACAACACCAATGCGAGTTAAATAAGAATAATTTAAGTAGGAAAGTATAAGGTTATGAATATTGCGTTCATTCTTTACATTCAATTCGAGAAATTTGCTAATATGTAAAACGTAACATTTCGTAAATCATAAAAAGATTATGTTATAAAAAGATTCCTTTCATATTTAACTGAAAGATGGATTTTGTCACGTAAAAACAATATTTTAACAATAAATTACACAACAGTGAGTTAAAAATTGATTTATTGAGAAGATATTTCTTTTATTTTAAGTGACTACAGAATTCACTGAACAAAAACAAACTTTTCTGTAAAAAATAAATCATTCGCAAAGTCTAATTTTTTCTTTAACTGTACTACAATAACAAACTTTTTCTGTAAAAAATAAATCAAAGTCTTTTCCTTTTTATCACCGAAGTAACCTAAGTTAAACACAAACATGCCTTGAATAAATATTAAGCCTAACAATGTGTAAAGCAGATATGAGGGCCATGCTTACCAGTATACAGAATAAATAAATAAATGATATACATCTCAATCTTTACAACAAGTACACGATGATGAAATAAAAATCCTACTCTATATATCTGCGTCTAAAGAACAAAATAAAAGTAATTCAAGAAGGAAAAAAAATCACAACACAAACACATCTGATGTCACCCCCTCACAGACTGATTTCGATCATTTCTTTTACAGAAGTCAGTTTATATGTGACAAATTAATTTAGCAAATACACAGAAACTCCCTGATACATCTGTTCTGTTAACACAATATCGTAATTCCAGCGTAAGAATTTAGATTTCAAAAATAAGAAGAAAAAAATAAAGCTGTGAAAAATTCATAAATATAGAGGAGAATCAAGCTTTTCTTATAGTATAAATAAATGAGCCGCGTCATGACAAAACCAACATAATGGGTTTGCGACCAGCATGGATCCAGACCAGCCTGAGCATCCGCGCAGTCTGATCAGGACTCATGCTGTTCGCTATCAGTCTCTCTACTTGTAATAGGGTTTGTAAGCGAACAGCATGGATCCTGATCAGACTGCGCGGATGCGCAGGCTGGTCTGGATCTATGCTGGTCGCAAACGCATTACGTTGGTTTTGTCGTGACGCGGCTCGAATGAGTATTCACCAGATTATATACATGAAATACATGAGTTGATTTGTTCTGAAAATTTTAATAAAAATCTTGAAGAAATACAGACATAAATTGGTAGGATTTAATTCAAAGAAAACATTTGATATGGGGGTCTTTATAACACATAAAATGGGCGGTTGTGTTATATACATTTGTATATATAACTAACCTTCATGATATAATAATAATAGAATAATAAAAATAAAAAATAATAATCAAAACAAAAAATTAACACCTAAACAAAACACTGTTAAGTCACCTTTATAACATTTCACAGTGACTAGAAAAAAATCAATTCGTTAAATGCTTCAAAATTTCATTCAAGAACAAAACAACTAAGAAAAAATAAACAAAACATCAGTTATGGCCCTTTACCACTAATTTGAGTACCTTCATTTGCAGACCAATTTTGGAAAAGTTTCAAGATTCGAAATTATGATTACGCAAAACTTGCCTCACCCTTGGAAGGTCACATGATAAGAGGATTAATATTTGAAGATCTATATCACATCATTTTCATCAAAGGGAGTTAATTTCTGAAACTTATTTTAATGAACTTTTTTCCATATTTAGAAAATATTTCTAATCCAAGGGAGCTAACTAAAACAACTATTATCTAAATAACAATAATTATCTAAATTTAGACCACAATTTCATCCAAGGGAGTTAACTCCTGAAAAATAAATCTTTATTAAAGGGAGGCAATTCTGACTTAAGTTTTCACAACCTCAAATAAAACTTGAATCTATTGACAGAACAATTGATACTCAAAGAATATATTCTTGGATACATACATGTATGCATATATTCCGGGCTGTCATGATAAGTTTGAATTACATTTAATATGTAGGTTATAATTGTACCATTTACAGGGGATTTCACTGAATTATTTTGTCCGTAAACAATGAACATGCAATGATATTACAAGCTCAGAGAGTCTGAGCTCATAAAATTATAACAAAAGTTCAGATTCATACACATATAGCAATTTGACCCTTATACATTTCGTTAATGAAACATTGTCAATAAAAAATGGAAAAAAAACAACATGCAATAATAAATAAATGCAAAATTGAACTATACAATGTAAATGATTTTTGTTAAATTTATATACTAAATATCTAATGTTTAAAAAATAAACAATAACACGAAGAATAGCAAACATAAAGCTCAACAAAAAATTTGAAAACATTCACAACAGAATTTATCGGACATGATCTTAACTTGAATTTATACAGACTTCATTTGCATAAAAGCAAAAGGCATCATGAAAAGGCATAAAAAAATCGAGAAAACTATCCACAGATCTTTGCTCCATTTGGATTGAATCATTAGTTGATTGGACATAAATCAATATTTGCAGAAACTCATTTGCTACCACCTTGTTGAAGCTATTACAAAAGCACATTATGTATGTAAACTTTTCAGCCGATTTTCTCATTCTTATAGTGATTCAAAGCGTTTGCCCTTATATTTCTCAGCCAATCAAATTGCTAGAATATTTAGAAAAACAAAATTAGCACTAGACATTAATTTGAGTGATTGGCAATTAATTTAAGTGGGAGGTGCTGACACAAAAAAGGAGGAGCTAATATAAAGCCAGATAGTCTCTGAACATGAACTGATCAGAATTTATAAACCACATCAAGTCACTAAGTTTCTTTCCATATCACCATTTTCTTCAATGTCCATCTTTTTTAACTTCTACAAAATGTGTTATTTAGATTTGGTAAGTCAGAAGATGTTTGTTGAAGTTTGAGGAAGTTGTGTTCTCACAGACATAATAATCTACACATTTATTTACACGGCATATATACATGTTATATACAACACAGCTTCTTCTGTACAAAAACTGCTAAATTGGCACTACTGGTTATTTATGCTTTCTACCTGTAAATAAATGAAAAATGACAATTAACATGATTCAAAGTTATTACTTCATCGGTAATGTACAATGTACAATTATGCAATACTGTAAATGATGGTATACAATCTGAAACCAATCATTTTTTTATTATTATTTTTAATTTTAAATCAATTTTTTTTCTGTTAACATTCAATGTCAATTATCCAATATTTTATATGAAGTATTTTCATCATGGTATTCATCCATCAATATTTCATGTATAACAGCAATGAAGGTATGCTATAAATTATGTTACAAATTTCGTAAATTTTATTTTTGTCGGCAAAAGCAACTGTGCAATTTTGACAGCATGTATGGCTGTGTATAAAAGTTTTTTTATTATATAACCTGAATCTAGCAGCTCTAGTAATGTAACGTTCAAACAGTTTACACTAAATCATAAATTATTCAACACAATTCATCAAATTAATGTAATGTAAAAACTTTCAAACATAAATACTGATATTATTTCAGACTGGTAACAATTAAACATTATAACTGAATTATTGACATAGAAATATATGCTTTATTTAAAGGTCAAAATATAAAAAGAAACACACCTATTATACGAGCAGAAGCTATTGTGATCGGGTAACATAGTTCCCGGGGAAGGTACCGAACATTCCGGTTCGACCTGAAGTTCCGACGTACCAACCGTCATCACACTTTTCCATTACATAAATCTCGTCTCCTTCTAATAACTCAAGTTCATCCTCGTTCTGAGGTCTGTATGCATAGATTGCTCGATACCTGTAACAAAAGTCAATCAAATTTGATTTGCATTACACAAGTCTTAGAAATTGTGACAAAGAGAGCATATGGGAAGCTTTAGAACATTTCGGTAAAAAGTTACATCTAAATCTTTATTAAAAGATAAACAATATTAGATTATCTCTTTAAAATTATATTATACAGCCGTAGATTTATAAAATGGCAAAATCTCACTTGAGTACACAATTTACTAATCAATGTCACCCCTTGATTTTACATTTTTGATTATGTCATTTAATTTGATATTAAATATTATTTAGAAATACTGGTAATATCACATTGAAAACAAGAGACTCTTATTGCTGAAAGAATATTTTGTAGAATCTATTTAAGGTCTTGTGCAATACCACTGTCATTTCACATGAAACATAACCTTATTATCATATTAAAATCCGCAAATTCAAAATTAATGTATATACACCACTTTATCATATAACTCACCTTGCTATTGCTAAATCTTCTTCTTGTCTAGTTCCTTTGCTAAAGTTTTCTACTTTATAGTCATGCTTACATTAGGGGTAGACACTGATTTTGCTGTAATGTTTAAAGAGGGTGGATTGTCTTTTCTATGATTTGTTGAGGGCTCTTCGCTGATTCGGCGCTGAAAAGTCACTAAAACTGTGTGTTGTTGTGGCCGTGAATAACCTCCGTTAATATGTCTACTAGACGACAAAGAGTTGTCATAATGTCTTTTGAGAATTGTACGCCCTCGAATTCTCTGCGGTGATATATTTTTCATGTTTTGCGATCTTAATCTACTGTCGTCCTGTTGCTGTTGAAAAATGTTGATCTCGTGGACTTGTTGCATATCTACTTCCAAGATTATCTGACTGCATTGTGAAAGCCCCTGGGGTATGGCTGTGGGGGTGGGGTAGGTGCTCCATCATAACTGACAGGTGACAACATCTCAGGTGTACCTGTAGGTAGTTATAGTAATGTAATTTCAAATAAAGATTATATCACTGTAACTATATAATAACACTATTTTAAAGTAATAAATTTTAAGTGGCATATAATTATATGCCTCCATAAATGAATATTGGAGAAAAGGAACATAATTTTTTAAAACCGAAAAGTACCTACTTTTTCTAATTTTTCAGGGAAGTTAACATAGATTTTATTCAGACAAACATTCAATTTATATAAAAAGCAAGTCACAATTTTGCCATTACAGCATTCACAAAAACTTTTATAAATTTCCTTACCTTCTAATACATAGAATGCTAAATAGCTTAAATGTACTAGTCAATCTTTCAATCTGGACAATACCCATTCACAATTTATAAAGGGCAGTTTAAAATCTAAATTTGAGTAAAATTAATATTACCAACAATTCAAAGACATTATCTATCTGTTTCATTTTAAAAAGGTTATTTTTACAAACCATACAACTGGTAATATATGATGTTGTTTTTAGAAATAGTTCAAGTGATTGGCAAATCTCACCTCGTCCTGTCATTGGTGTTGTTATAACAGAGGGGGCTGGTGTAATAAGTGGAGTGGACGGCTCCTGCAACACTTCTACATACGCCACCGGAAATATACCTTGTCGGTTCCCAACGCGACCCTCAAACCAATTATCATCTACGTTACGTAATAATGTCACTATATCACCCTGAAAAAATAAATATCTATGTTATAAACTGCAATTTATTATGAAATGGTAAACTCACTTGAATGCTTGTACTTATCATCAATTACTTTACAAAATATCAAAATTTAAACAATTTTACCCATATCCTTTGCTGTTTGTTTGGTTTTTATGCTGATTTTATAAATATCTGACATACATGTATATATCTTGACAGTAGATTCACCTAACCAGATTTCCTGTGACTGTAATTATTATTTTCTTAAAGAGATCAATTGTCAAAATAGAAATTTTTGTCGAAGGATCAAAGAGTTCCCTGAGTAGGAATCCAGTGCTCTTCCTAGCAGGCTATTGCCTTTCCCTTGTTGAAATTGTTTACTGAAATTGTCCTGTTTTGAATTCAGAACAATCTTTTTGTTATTTTAAGGGATTTCAATATCAAAATACATGTAGTATTATTGAGTTACATAACAATATTGTTTGGTCCAGCATGCTTACTAGCCTGACTATATGTTAGAGGTATTGGCAACTTCTAAATGCTACAATTATTCCAAAAGATAAGAAAATACCTTATTAAGGGGCAGCTCAACAGAGGTCTGTGAGTTGAATGTGTATTTAGCTCTGGCTTGCCCCTCTGACTGTCTCGCGGCTGTAGAGGCTTCCTCTATAGATGTTAGAACTTCAACATAGTTGACAGGAAATATACCAATACGTCCATTTCTCTCACCTTCAAACCAGTTTGCGTCAATCTGTCTTATCAGGTATAAAATGTCACCTTTCCTGAATGCCAACTCTCTGCAATAAAAATATAATTTTTTTGTTTACTCTTTAATCTGCAGAATTTTTGTTATTTGCTAACCATTATCTCTCTACCATACAAAATATATGATTTTCATAATCTTGAATCTACTTTATTTCTGTAATGTACAAACCTTTAATTTTTTAAATGTTCATTTCATTGTTTATAAGGGATTTCAATGTGAAATTGCTAAATTTGATTAGCTAACAGTATAGGATCA